>NW_010545585.1:29349-45673 GCF_000687285.1 Phaethon lepturus
GCCTATGCACAGTTTTTATGTGACAGATCCATTTTATTTGCAAAATGCTTCTAAAAAAAAAATCTTAAAAGCTCACCAATTAAGTTATTATTTATTATAGAATAATAAAGGAACTGCTACCCCATCAACCGCTATAGTGACAATATTTGTATGGTCCAATTGCTGGATAAGACTAACCTCAAGCATGTTTGGTTTATATTAGGGCGAATAAAATCAGAATACAGCTAGGTTCAGTCTCTTAACCTTTACTTAAGAAAATGCTTGTTTTTGTGTTTGGTGTTTTTTTTTTTTTCCTTTTTTTTTTTTTTCCTTTCTTCCCCCCCTCAAGTTGTAAGAAACAAATGAAGGCATATTGAAGTAATTTCATCTCTGGCCACCGAACTATTTTTGATGTTAAGAAAATGGGTTTTTAAACAGTTCTGAGAAAGTGACACTGTACATAAATATAGTCTTGGCCTTTCATCTTTCTTTTCTATGATTAAGACTTGTGAGCAGAACAGCAATGCCTTTGCAGAGCATACCACAACTATTATTTCCTTTTCTATCGCTCCCAGCAGCCTTAAATCCTTTAAATCCTTTCCTAGAAGGATCTCTTTTTGCTTGGGTAATTTTTGCAATACATGGCCTGCTAACCCTTACCCCCTACCCTGGATCTCACTTATGTCTATCACAGCAGAGTCAGTCTTTCTACCTCAAATCTTCCAAGGAGCATTGTGGATGGTAATTCACTTGCGTAATTGGCTCAAGAGATGAAAATCTTGTATCTGCCTCTCTTAGCCACTAATCTATCCAGCTGACTGCAAGCCTAATTGGCAGCTTGTTTAGTAATTTGGCTCCTAAAGTGTTGTATTGATGTTGGATAAACAGCCAATGGAAGGAGAAACGATACATGCTGCTTTGCTTTAAAAGCTAGTGCTCTTTCCCCCTCATTTTATGAAAGCGTTTAATATTCCATCTAGTCTTTTTCTTTTCTGATTCCTCACTAGACAGATGAGCTCAGAACAGTAGGGACTGATCCTGACACACAAGACAATTTTACAGGGAATGTAATCAGAATAATACATTGCTGTAGCGTATCTTTTTATGCCAGCGCTCTCTAACTAGCAAAATGGGAATCAGACTGCCTAGATGTTTATATTCTTAGAACTGTTTTGGATAATTGCAGTGTCAGCCTCATGAGTGTAGCTGACAGCTTTACCGTGATTTTTTTAAAATCAGTACCTGCAGTGGTTTTTCAAAATTTAGCATACTATGGCTGTATACCTAAAAAAAAAAAGCAAAACTTATGAAAATGCCATAATATTTAGTTAAATATTTGAGATTGCATTTTTTATACCTGATTTTTATATATCCCTCACACAGAGCTATCTAAGACTGTGTCTAAAGAATAACCTTAGAATGATTATAGTTCAGGTGAGTCTGCTTGCATTGTATTTTATTCTAGCTAGCAGAGAGATAAAAATAGCAGAGGACAGAGCCATAACTTCAGTAAGTGTTGGAAACCTCCATGTTTACTCGGTACCCACAGCAGAGTTTTGTTAATGTCTGCACTGCCACAGTTCCCTTCCTACTGCCCCATTGCAAGAGGTATTCAAGGAATTGTCACATAATTGCACCATGGATTAGTGCATTCTTTCTTGCAGCACAGACTCTAGATTTAAATCCATTTTCAACCCTCCTGAATATATGTAAACATAAATCCACACACTGATAAAAACTGGGACTGAACTGTAGGTTCAATTGGTCATCTAATATCACAGATCACTTGGAACTGGATTTGCAGGTGCTCTTCTTCCATGCTTTATTGGACTACATTGTGTGTAAAGTGTAACTTCTTGCCCATTTTTGTCTACACCACTACTAAAATTGGTTGGGAAGAGTTGGAATTAATAGATTCCCATTTGTCCCTTTGTAAGGGGAACCTCTTGAATACCCAAGATTGTTTTTTCACTTGGGCCCAAAGGAGTCAGTTTTACACCTTGTCTCTGCTACAGAAAGACTGTCATTGGAGGCATTGCAGAAGTTCTCACTGGGGACCATTCCAAAGTGTGCTCAAACCCCTTGAAACTCTGCAAAATCGCTCCCTTCTGGTAAGTGCTCCCTGACTGTTACAAAAAAGACTTGTAACCTTACACTGAAACCCAGAGGGAAAGGATTTAAATCACAGTAATGGTCTCAAAACAGACAGTGTGGTTATTGTTAATTTCAGCAGAAAGTTTGAGGATTAAACGGATATTAGGACTATGCACATTACAGTAGCACTAACTGACCCTAACCCAAGTTGGGAAGGATGGTCAGGATACTGGAGGTGAAGTTCTACTTCTATTGCCTACTCTGTGCCTATGTGGTTGGAGTATTATCTTCTGTCAAATTATGTTAATTTAAAAATTAAGATTAATTAATTAAAACCACAAAAATACATCTGCATATTTTTTACTATGGGCTAAATAACCATTTGCCTATTTATTTTATGCAAACAATGCTCACTGTGATCCCTATATCAGTAATGGAAACGTCAGAATGTAAATCTTAGTTATTACATTAGCATTGGCAGTGTCAATATATAGATTGACAGGTAAACTTCTCATACAATCAAAAAATCAAAATTTCCTCTAATTGTAGTGGAAATCAAAAGCAAAATTTTTCATTAGGAAATCCAGAGTATAATAGGTATGTATGACAGCTTTTATTAGAAACTATTCCACCAACTGCAAAGCTTTTACAGAAAGACAGAAAATAGAAATCCAAACTTGCCCGCGCTGGAAATCTGATCAATGAATTTTATATTTTCACATTATGAAAATATTTTCTCATATCTTAAACAGTTATTTTTATTCCTCTGAAGTGGCAAAAACCTTCTACATAAAGCTATCAGGTTCATGCACAGGCCTCTTTCCTTAATCAGAAAGTAAATTACATGCTAACAAACCTTTAAGAAAAATGGTTTTTGCATAATCTATAGCAGGGCCTATTTGCAGCAGCTTGCTGTTCCCTCAGGAGAAAGAAAAACTAGTCACCATCAACTGAGAGGTTGTTGTGGAGAGCTGGGATAAGAAGTTATATTAACTGGGGAAAAACTACATGTATTTCCTCCTTGCACATTTTAACTCCTAAACCTTCTCTGGCTAACAAAAGTCTTTTGGTATTACCAACCTAGAACAGAAATATCTGAAATTGTTCTGACAGAAATATCATGCACTGCTTTTATTGGTTGAGCTCTAGGAGAACTGCACGATGTACATCAGCCCATCTGAAATGATCGTTCTGACAAACTACATCTAAAATGGAGGTGCCTCCTCTCTGTGGGGAATGACTTTATTATGGTACCTGGTGGCTAATGAGCAGAACTTGCAGGGCATACAACTGACTTGGAGGATAAGTCTCCCTACCAACACCTCTCAGTTTCATGGAAAGCTATTCCTCAAGTGTACAACAGTTTAGTGAGACATATGTTTGGAACTTGAAAAAAAAAAAAAAGCCTGGTTTTAGCCTTTATTGAGCAGAAATTTCTTGTATGTTAAGGATGCTCCCATTGGTGATATTGGTTAGGCTGGTTTATGATTCTTGAAAATGAAGACCAAAAAAATCCATAGAATCACAGAATATCTCACGCTGGAAGGGACCCATAAGAGTCATGGAATCCAACTTCCAGTGGAGGCAATTTGAGTGCTTTCCACAACCAGAAAGAAACAGCTACCATACGAAAAACTCCCAGAGTCACTTGGGGAATTATTTTTGAATCTTCCACATTCAGGAAGATGACAGCATTTAGAAAAGACAGCTACAGTCATCTTCTATCAACCTGAAGGTTTCTTCTTGACTTTATATTGGCTGTGTGTACAGTTTGAAGAATATTGTCTTCTCTCTAGATCACAATAAATCCATCAGCAAATTCTCAAGCAAATTCTCAGCATAACCTTGGTTCTTGTTACATTGTGGATCTTTTCTTCTGAAGTTTGTTACTGAAGTCTATTCGTTAGGTTGGTGTTTATATCTAAGTGGCCCTGCTGGAACCAATGACCTCAGTTCAACATGAAAAGTCTTTTGCTCTGAAGGGACAGCAGTTTCCAATACTGGATGGCACTCTGCGATCTTTCAATTTCTGAACTGATTTAGTGAGACAATATAGTAGGAAAAAAAAGAAACAGAAAGGAGTCCCTAAAATTTAATCTGCTGCAGAAACCAACCAACCAAAGAAGAGTATCCATAGGCCAGATGATCAAGCAGATATGCTGTGTACGTCAGAAAGCACTTCGGTAGACTAAGGATAAGAAATGGCACGACGCAATAACAGAAAGCATTGATGACATGTGCCAATGTTGTACAGACCTTTGAAAAGGGATTTCTGTCTATGGAGTTGTACATTTAGTAGATTGAAAAGCAATGAATCAAGCTAAAAAGAGAGTAAGCATATAATAGTTTGTTTAGAGTTTTGGAAATTTACTGCCAGTTCATCCAAGTACAGGAAAATCCACCTTTCCTCTGCAACTATCTCACTAAGTTGACCTTCACCATACACTTAGCCTCAGCCACCTCTGTTATCACAGTGTAATCACAATCTTTTTCAAATCATCATTTCGGTACTGCAGATATTCGGGTCTGATTTTTAATCACTGACATATTAAGCATCAGCAAAATAGTTTGCTTAGCTGTTCTGTTGGCAATTTTTAAAAAGGAATGAAAACATGTACCCTTTTGATTACCTTGTTAAAGTGAGTCATGATGGCATTATAGCAGTGCTCAGTATTTCTGCTGTAATTAAGAATCTGTCATATTTGTCATTAAAACACATTCTTTAAAATGAGACTTTTAACTTGGTCATTTCAATCAGTACTGGCCTGAAGTGTAGCATGCAACATGCCAACTAGATAAAGAAAACGACATCTGAAATTTGCTTTTGCAAAAGGTAAGTATTAAAGTACACAATAATTTATATATTTTATATGCACATTCTCTGTATTTTAACTACAAAATAGCTTTCTCTTTTTAAAATGAGTTTTTGCAGGTTTTCACCACTACTCCAAACTGTAAACCATGCTATGTATACATCAGAGCAAAAAGATTGTTTCAAAATAGAAATGGCACACCACATAATTTTTTTTTGTTCTGAATCAAACTTTCTACATTCTGTAAATTAAGTCATTAACATCCTCCAGATGTGAAGCAGAATTTGTATTTTTTCCCCCAACATTTAAGCTTTAGAGGTTTCTATTAAAAAAAAGAAAGAAAAAGAATCTAAGAGGTCTTGGGGATTTAACAGGAGCTGATTGAGAAAAAAAGCTTGTACGGAAGGTGACAGAGTCAATAGGAAAGGAACTGGGGTAAATGCATATTCAGTGAATGAACATGGCATCTAAAATTCTGTAGCATCTACTGGTATGCTATGAGACATAAAATAGGTAATCTAAGACTGAAATTACTGTAAACATTCCCAATGCATATGTTTCAAGTAGTAACAATACTTTGCAGAGAACGTCCTTTCTCTTGCATACAAATTATTTTTTCTTCTTTTTTGTTGCTTTGTTATTATTTTCATTAATGCTGGACCCAGTTTTGGTAGGGCTATTTCCATGAGAGCACTGTATCGCTGCAATGAAATATGTCAGGGTGTCATATGAAACAGCTCTACCATTCAGGTAGTCAAGAGGGCATAAAGACATTGAGAATGACCTGGTCCCAAATCTGACTAGAATCATTGAAATAATATTGGTTTCATGTACATTATAAATATCTACTTTTTTGCACAACACCTCATTCTTAAAAGAAATCATAGGAAGTAAACAATTTTTACTAGTATCTTTTTTTTTAATTGATAAACTAATTAACTATCTAGATTCAGTAACACACAGATGGGGCTGTATCAAGCATCCAGAAACCAGAAAATTTATTTTAGTAAAAAAGGCAGAATAGGACACTCTTGTCGCAGTACTGTCAGCTCCTAACAATCCATACCCATATTATCTCTCATTTTCTTCACTGCTTTTCAGCACAGCTTTTCTTCACCTTTACAAATGACATTTTTGAAACTATAAAATGCTCCGTGCTCCTCAAACTTTCTTGCTTCAATAGTTTCTCATTGCTGTACAAGTAAATCTACATCCTTTGTTACTAATATACACAAACCTATTGGTATGTGACTTTGACTCCAGGCTGAGAACAGGCTATAAATTTAGAAATCAATATCTAACTCTATCAATATTCATTTTACTTTTTCAATACAAAATACAAAGGTGAAAGAGCAGTAAATAAGCTGGAGTACTGAAATAAATTGGGTGTTCTTGTCACAATTAATAAATGTTTAACCAATAACATTGCTTGCTACAGAATTCTATGGCTTTGTAAGGTGTCTGAAAGTAGCAGGTGCTACCCTTGTGAGACTCAAAGCCAGAGAACATATTTCGATACTTCATTAGGATCACCAGTCATTCTCTTGAGTACTACTGAACCTAAGCATATAAATGACCATTTTCAACACTGTGCCTAGTGCTACAAGAATTTACCAATGTAATTTATTAAAAAAATGCAGTCAAGTATTTTGAAAATACTTTTTTCAATGGATTGGCTCATATTAGGTGAAACTTTGCTAATTTGCAGCACATATAGCTCAAGAAAATGCTTTCAGTTAATGACTCATTTACAGACAGCCTTTCAGGTTCCACTATGATGTTAAATATGGATAACTATTGCCAGGAGTCGTCTTTTCATTTCCAACTTTTGTTCATGTCAATATACAACTTTTGTCCTTTCTTTCTTCCACATAAAGCCTAGTCCTTCTGTTCCCATATCTTAGCTAATTAAAACTACTGAAAGGAGAATAATCAAATAGTGATCTTTCATTTAAATCCAAATTTCCAAAGGTATTTCCATTCTAAAAGGAAACCCTATTTCTTTCATAAAATGGTACGAAATACTGACAATCAAACAATGCCTGTGATGGATAAACAACAATTTAGCTGTGGGAAGGTTAGCCTTTGAGAAAACTGTATAAAATGTTATGTATTATCTACACATATGTACTAGTTTACTCCAAGTTTACCAAAGTTTCTATTCGCTTAAAAATTTACAATGAGGAAATGCAGAAAAAAACCCCTTTTATAAGACCACAGAAAAAATTCTCAATCCATCTGCCCAGAACAGAATTGAAAAGACTACCTTGAACTTGAAGAGAAAAAACACACACCGTAGTTAAAGGGTACTTCATACGATACCTTTATCTACCATGATTGTCTCTTGCTCTCCATGTAAAGGCAAGTTTTGGGGGCAAAACAATCTCTAAAATTGTGAGTATATAGATATGTAACACTGAATGATCACATAATGTATTTGCTTTAGTATCAAAATATTGTCTTTGCAAAGTTACGCAGAGGAGCCAGCTTGTAAAATAAAATACTGACCGTTGAAAGCCCAAGGTAAAATGAATAATAAAATTAATTTCAGGATACTTCATACTCTCTCAGTACAAAATGACATCCTCTAGTACTTGAAAGTTGTGAAGTGAAAATCACCTTGTAGAAATAATTATATTATTCTCTCTTCAGCCATTAACTATTTTTCTTTCTCACTTCACATATGTTCAGAGTCCTAGAAGCTGACCCATACATTCTCTTTTTCCATACTGCTGCCACTAAGGTGCTTTAATAACGCTTTTAATATTATTCTTGGCCTGTTTCTCCCACTGAGGTTTGAAACAAAGAAGTTTCAGGAGGGGGAATTCAGTTGGAATACAAATATTAGACTTCTCTAAAGACATCGATTTAGAATGTATTTGAAGAACTGTATGTGTTGCATATGTTGCTACAGTAATTGATATATGACTAGGACATGCAATCCAGATTTCCATATCGGCAACATATAAAAAGCCTCACACAGGCACGCACACACAATCTAATCCTTCCAGTATGCACATATATAATTAATACAAACAAACTGATGAGAGTCCTATAAATCACTGCTAGGTATTGAAAAAGTCATTTCACAGCTGTGACATCAGCAAAATGCATCCCATGGTTGTGACCTCGCATCTGTAAAAATCTTTCAGAAATGTGCTTGCAAGTGCTTCCTATTTAATCTTCAGCACTAATTTTAAAGCTGCGTTTCACAGCCTTATCTCCACATTTTCAATTGTTTGCCCAAGAATTCACATCGTATCTTTATTGTGCAGGATATTTATAGCATTCATATGCATCCCTCACAGAAAAAAGATACTTCATGTCTTCTACCTTGTAATGCTTGAACAGACATAAGCAGTAATCTTTACTGTCTATGATTCTTAGTATATGAAAAAAGATTTATTCTCTTTAAAGAAGTGCTGTGCTACAAAGGACTAGAAATTGGAAATGTTTGAGAGAGAATTGAGTGAGCCTATTTATTTCTTAATCTCAATAAATAAGGATAGCACATGCACATATCTGAAGTTATATGGAAAGTTACTGAATTTATCACGCATTTCCCCAGGTCATTGACCTACTGCTTTGTATTTAAAGATTTAACATCTTGTGTTTTGTGTTCTGTCCCAAGGAAATTGGTTACCTGTGGGTCCTGGCAGGGGAGCAGCTTTCCTTCTCCGTTTGATGTCTCCCATGCACAATGATCCTAAATGTACACTGGTTTGCCTGCAAGTAATTATAGGAGAAAACCATTAACAAAGGAAGAAAACCACCACATAAATACACAGCTTGTATAATCTGAACCTATATCAAAATATTCTCAACTAAGATGAAGCTGCACAGTCAAGCCACCAATCTTGTTTATATCGAAGCATAATTATGTATGTTGACAAGTGCTCAGTATCTAAATGCAGCATCATAAATTGTTACTGGAATGAATAATATAAAGGGAATGCTTTTTAATTTTCAAAACTGGCAATCTTTCTAGCTCAACATAAAACAAAAACACTGCTGCTCTTGACAGGAAAATAGCTGAGATTAATTATCTTAAGAGATCACAATACTGTTGGTCGGTTATCAATTGGCTAGTAAGGCCAGACTGTCAGAACAACATTTATTACGTGAAAAGTAGTATCAATTTTTTTTTTTAAGTTAAGATGAAGAATGAATGAGAAAACACGAAACAGTAAACTCTTCAAAGGTACATGAAATGAACTGGTAGCACACCAATTTGTCCTTTTCTAATTCACTGGCAAGTTGTGAGAATGAGAATACTGAAACACAGTATCTGATATACTCATTAAACAATTATGAGCTTATATTTGGAGACTGGAAAATTGGTGGAGCTGCAGAGGTTGGCAAACAAGCAAATCTTATTGCATTAAAGCCAGCTATTAGACATCAGATACCACAGAAAAGGGTAAATTTGGAATTTCCAAATATTGAATTTGGGAATATAATCTTAAAGGGCAATTGCAGTTATCATTAACGATTATACAGTGCCTGTAGAGTGGAATATACGTAGCCAGCATTTTTTTGGAAATCACTAGAACAGAATGGGGGAAAAATGCAGTAATTTCTAAACTCCACAATTTTAACATGTCTCCATAATGTTTCTGGGAACTGTGATTCTTACCACAGTATTGGAGTGAATTTTGCTAAAATTACAAGCTGAGAATTGCATGTGATAGTCTACTGTAGCATAGTAACAGTCTGTCACTCGTAAGATCTGGTTTCCGTGTGGATATGACTTATCCTTTACTGCATTTATAAACTTTTTAAAGCTGTGCTGCTTCTAAATGAATAACAAATGGTCATATAATGTTGAGAGACCTCAGATCTGCTCAATAATGGAGAAGTGTGACAAAGCCTCGATGAAAAAAATGACAATGTACAATCCTCTACATACTACTTTTAAAAAGACACAATAAATTAACAAGTACTAAAGTGCTTTTATTTAAATAGTGAAATAATCCAAGAAATTTAAGTTTCACGTAGAAGTGCACTCTAGCTTCACTTAGTGAACCCCTATTTCAACACTTATTTAGTTCTCTTTGTTTTAGAACAGACGTTTTCCTTGCAATTCTAAGTTGAAATTGCATCCTATTTTAACATCCAGAAACTGAACACAGTTGAACTAGTATATTAACATGGTGATAAATTTTAGTTCTAAATTTAGAAAGACACCGAGAAGCGTAACCCTTTCATAATTGATTGTACAATAAAGAAAATATTTAAATATAACATGGTAAAACAATTATTAGAAAAAAAAGTATTTAAGCGATGTATACAACATTGACATTAAAGAGGCAGAGTAAGTCGTGTGGTAAATTATGTGCTAAACAGCGTGCAACTCTCTGTTTTCTCTTCCGAATGAAAAAGGAAGAAAGTCTCCAGGAATACAAGTAGGATGAAAGATAAAAATTAATAAAGTCAGGCCATTGAACCTGAAGACCTGAGCCACAGCAGTAACAGCTAGCAGCATTTGAGTTATTTTACCCAGAACTGATTATCTGTTACGCTACATAGAGATATCTGGATTATTGATCTGTAAGATTATGGTACTGGGGTCTCCCCACTTTTCCTCCAGGCACACGGAGTGGAGTTGCAACAAATAACACTAAGTAAGGACTACTTTGTTATTGTTGTCACCCTTCATGTAGAACATAGCAGTTACTTTTTAATTTTAAATCAATGAACGTCTGAAAGGCAGTCTTGTTCCTTCACCATAAATGAATCATTCGCCTTTGCCGAGCACAACCACCCGACCACCAGCCAAGGTGAGAGTGGGTATTTCTTTGTTGTCGTTGAAAATTCTGTACACCACGAAGAAATATGCGAGTGCACCAATTAAGCTTTGTCAAACCCGGTTTTATGGCCACTAACATCAAACATTAAGCGAACTTGTGATTCTGAAGCGTCATTTACTTTTGCCAGGTCTTAACATTTGATATATGCACTGTCAGTGCAGATCACAGCAAAACAAAAAAGCTTTTTTTTTTTTTTTTTTTTTTTTTAAGAGGAACAGACAAGAACTATCACTACTCCAGAACTGGCAGGCCGGACAGAAGGAAGTATTATTCAGAAGCTGCACAGTACATTTTGAAATGCTTGTAATGGGGGTATTATAAAGCAGGGAGAACTCTGACCCTCTATCAGGCTAGGTTCAGCATTATGTTTCTTAGCATTAAATCAGAAGAGCGCGGATTACAGAAGGGAAGAAAGCTATTTGCCTGACTTCTCTCTACTTACCCCCAGCTTGCTTCCAGCTATCATTTATAAATAGTGCTCTGGAGGGAAGCTAGGCATTGTATTAGGGAAAAAATAAAAATTGTTAAGACCACCTTGCCTGAAAACTTGGCTTTTGACGTGCTGGTGACAGGGACTGGAGCAAGCAGTGTCAAATGGAATAATTTTTAAGGAAAGACAACAGGAACTTGTCGCCTCATTGTATGCATTTACCAACAGAGGCTTTTCAGAGTATTAGGCCTAGTTAAAGCTGCCCTCTGGATAAAAAGTGTTCCCAAGCAGCCTCAGACAAGCTTGGGAGACAAACAGATGTGACTATGGTCCCTGGCGTTTGGCAAGAACACTCACTGTCAATAAGAAAAATATGAGCATGGACAGGGCATCAGCTGCACCACGGCCGAGCAGGCCTGCAAGTGTCAGAGCAGCGGCAAAGTTGTGGCAGAGGGAAATAAGAGGGCTGCAAAAGCCAGGCTGGTGTGAACTTACACTAGCATGCCAAGATTTTTTTTGTTGTTGTCGTTCTGCCATGCCTCAACATATTAAACAAGAACGCCGGAAAAGCCGCTGTCAATTTTTATTCATTTTTCGTCTCGCGCACGGTGTTGAGAGTCTCCTTTCTACATGGTAAATAGGAGCCTCAAAAATGAAGACTGACTGGGAAAGGCAGTAACAACAAAAAAGCTATTGAAGTAACAAATAATAAATACCATAAAAAGTAGTTTTTATACAGCAAATACTTTTATAGAAGCAATGACATAAAAGCAATTCAAAAGCACCTGTGCATACTTATGACAAACATTCACTCAGAAATTTTATCTCCATCTTCAATAGCTAACGTCTCTCTACTATTTCGTTTTTCAAAGTAATTGCCCTGTACTACAGTAACATGCCTAGAATTGTCTCTTTACACTCCCCAAACATTTCTATCCACGCCTAGCCAACACAACCTCTTTCTCTGTAATTTTCATAGCTCAATAAGCAAATATTTTTGATGAGTGCCTTTTGTGCAGTTACACATGTTCGCCCCTCTAAGACATTTGTAATAGGCTACGTCAGATTTTTATCTACCCTGACCTTTGCAGTCAATCGACCATTTGGTTACATTCCCCAAATAAAGGTCTGTTCTGTGGGGGAACCTGCAGCTGCACTGCTTTAATCGCAATCCAGCTTCCGAGCAACCGAGCGCACAAAGCGGTTCTTAGCCCTTTCACTAGCAGTTATCACCTTCGCCACTATCAGAGTTTTAAGATCACCAGTCACTGAGGAGAATAATACAATAAAATGGGTGTAGGGCAGCAGATACTCCTGAACACGAGTTCTAGCTCTCTGGTTTATTACATACTTCTGGAATCGCTATCATCCCACATGTAAAAGCCAAAACAAAACCAAACCCAAAACTCCCACAGAAATTGAAAAAACTCCCCTCTCCCCTAAATTAAAAAACCCTATTCAGATTCAGTAATTGTTCCACAGTCTCTTCAGAAAGAGGCAATGAAGACACAGCGTTATACAGCAGGTAGCTTCATGTGCGCTACTACCACAGCCTGAACCAGCAAGGCTGTCATCTCACTTGAAGGGACTCCGGGTACTAGTGTATGAAATACAAAATGTTTGCACGTTTATTTTGTATACCTCATTGTTACAACATGCCTGCTGATGACTTTACTCTGTCTGTCTGCTGTTGGCAGCTGTCACTTTCTTTGCAAGCTGCAATGGTTTATTTGGTGTCAGTGCAGTTGCTTTTGTTGGTGCACTGTAATTGCGCCGACGGGTACAACATCATTGAAGGCAAACTTAATTTTGTCCCTTAGTGTATTTAGTGTCAAACCATCTACCAGGCAATACTATGACATTGCTAAGATTACTTGCAAGTAACAAGGGTGATGTTTTTATGTTCCGCTTGTGTCAAAAATGCACAGAAGTACTGATTACTAACAAAGGCAGATGTGGAAGAGCATGTATTTTTCTTTAACAGCATTTCTTAAACATCTGAACTCTAACTTGGAAAAACCCTATACCGCATACTGTTATGATGCAATAATGTTTTCAAAAAGCCTGATTTCTATATCACTATTTGATGAAGCAGTAATGATCAACACTTGCTTACCAGTTATATTCTAATTAACATCTCTCTCACCTGAGGAACAAATCCACAGTAAGCAGTGACACACCGTTCTGCCACAGTATCAATGCATTCCTGCAGATGGCTGTAGAACTCTTCCAGTTTATCGCCACTGAATGCTTCAGCTAATGGAGAGGCTTGATAAAAGTTTGTAAATGAATATATATTTCTTCTTGGTATCACTTTTCTCAGACACCATTCAGTTGAAATCAGTTCCACACTTGATTCCTCCACATCTTTTAAGAACAGTAAAGCTTTTCTTCAGATTTGTCTAAAGAATGACATCATCTATACAACAGATTGCTTCGTCTGCCTCCACAAGTGTGAAAACTATTACATTAACCACAAGTGCTATGCACTTGATTTTCCTTTTATTAGATCTTAAACAGATGTGATAAAACCATGCAACTCTATCAAACTCCATCAAAGTCCTTTCATCCTATGCCAATCTGTTCACAACATAACTTTAAACATAAGGGTGACATACCCTGTATTATTGAAAGTCCTAGTGCAATCCTATTTTGAGAAGAATACAATCTTCCCCTGGCCCTATCAGATTATCTCATCACCTAATACTGTATCCTAATATATTATTTTCTGTTATCTTTTTCAGCACTTCTAAGTGTCATTCAGACACAGAAGTAGTCCAAAATTGTCCTGAACTCTACAAATCTACACACTCAACTCCATGCTGGCATAATTTTAGCAAACACAATGGAAAACAAAAACTTACACAGCTACACGTTTTGACACCCAATCTCAAGCCACTTAGGTACTTTATTTGTGAATTGAGTCTCTAGAAAAAAAATTCTGTAGTAGAGGCCTACTGCCCTCAGAAAGGATAATGCATTGTTTTTTCTTGTTTCTAATTAGTAATTTAAGCATATGTTCAGCATTTAACTCTAAATGTTTGCCTTTTCCCCAAGCTCTAAGACAGCTGTCCAAGATATGAATGCCAGAAAACATTTAAATATCAACATCTGTTGAATTATGTTAATTTAGTGTAATATAATTGGGCATGAGTTGGAATTGATCAAAAGTATATGAATTACACAAAGGCAAATCCAAACCAATATCTTGGTGTACAAACAAGTCACCAAGGAACACTGAGGGAATAAAACCAAAAATCCACTTCTGTTAAAAATTGAATAGCTAAAACCTACATTTTTCTTCAACAAATGACATGATTTCACATTTTCAAGAAAGGAAATTAATATTTATACTCATTCAGAATATAAATTTTATATTAATTCAGAATATTTCTAAATATTTTTGACAGCAAGTTCCAGTATTGTTTTATGCCAAGCAACATCTGATAAAAATGAATAATGCCCATGTGTGTAATGGCAAAACGTAGTCAGAAAATAGGCTGCAGTGATAGAATACCATCCTGTCACAGGACAATAAAGTTTCAAAAATTCTACAGCAAACATTCTTTTGTTTCTTCTTCACCTTCTGACAACATTGTTGATATCCAGAAGATACGGGCCCTGATCCAGCTCTGAAGTGAAAATACTTCTATGACTTGAGCAATAACCATGGGCTTGAACAGATAGCTTACTCAGCTACACTATTTCTTTCAGCTATTTCTGGACACTTATTTGTTTACTAAGTATGATATTCACTAAATAGTCAGTGCAGGACAAATCTATTTTGTTGAAAAGACTTTAAAAAACACATCCTAGCTATATGGTTCTGGATTACACTTATAGAGTTCGGTTAGATTACTTCAAACATTAGCACCATGTTCAAAATCCTTTACTTTTAGAACAAGTACAGCGCAAGAAGCAACATTATAAAAATTCACAAATATTTAATATACTAGCTGAGATATGGAACAAGGAAAATGTCCTATCAGGTTGGAAACACTCAACCTATATACCAATTTCTTTCTTTACCTCTGTGCTGGGAAGGTGAGCAAGCATGGCCAACTGGAATGAATTTGGTCCACTATAAGAGACCAATAATTCAATCAATGTAGGTAAACAGCCAGCACAACATAATAATTTTTAATGAGTCATTCAAGACCTAGATCTGGACCAGTGATCCAGAGGCTTGTCGTCACATTACAAACACTAAGGTCAGTCCTTAACCTATTGCCTCCCAATTGGTTCCAAGAAAATCTCCTCTTTAGTCCCTTTTGCTTCCCTATTTTTAATATTATGCTTGACAAACAACTCTTCAAACAATCTAATTGCCTGGCCAAGATAGTACAGGTATAATGCAGTCAATCTGATAAACAAAAATATAATTGTGTGCAAGGTGGGGAATAAGCACTAAAGCTAAGACTGGACATTAATATTTCCTAACGCTATGCACCCATTCCCCTCAGTAACTGTCATGTAACTCCACTGAGTACAAGGGGTCTGCATGTGTAGGAGTGAATGCAAAATTTGACTTCCTAGTAACAAAAGACAGCAGGTAAGAGACAGTTAAAGAAACATTGACTTTCTTTGGTTCTTTTTAGTTTCAAAATTCTTTAATAGCAAAAACTTCCCTTATGTCCTTCTGCTCTGTATTATTAATTAGTGATATTAAAAAAAAAAATAAAGTAACAGGAGCCTTGGCAAAACAAATTCCCAAATCCAGTAATGAGGAGGCTGAACAGTGTCCTCTTCTTCCTTTTGGCTAGGACAGTTACTGAACATTAGTTTTCAGATAGGCTGAAATGTATTATAATAAATATTGCAATTTTGAAATACAACAAAGAAACATGAAAATCCTATGTAATTTGAAAAAAACTACTGAAATTTTCATCTGAACTCTTTCTCTCCTTACACAAAACCACAGTGTGGGTAGAAGTCAGTGTGCCTATGCCTCAAATTTTAGTAAATGTGCGTCAGTGGATGATGCTTTGTGTGTATGAGATTCAGGGATCTCTCCAAGCTTTATAGGAACTAAATGTAAAAATTGCACAAACAGAATAATTTAAAATAATAACAGAAAAGCAAAATGCAAAATGACCTCTTTTGATAGCAATGTTGCATAACAATATGTTAAACAGTTTGTGGAACTACAATGCAAGTTACTGCGCATAGCTCCTGCTCAGACCTTAAATAGCAGGAAT
>NW_010545585.1:45704-68069 GCF_000687285.1 Phaethon lepturus
GAATGGTCTTCACACCTTCTGAAACCCAAAGTAACTTTATCCTTACACCTTCAGGATTTTAACAAGTAGGCTGAAACAAGCAGAGCTTGAGCTCGGGAGCAAAAAAAGAGAAAGTTTAATGCAGTTGAGTGTGAGAAACAAGCACACCACACACTAAAATTCAGGTACTTGAAAGTGAGAAATTTGCTATCCATTCATTCAGGGGAAAATTCAATCCAGATGGTACATCAGGAGGATCCAGAAATACATAATTTCTGGAGGTTATCTGATTTTTTCTTATATATATTTTAAAATCAGAACTACTTGACTTCCTATTAGTGAACATACTCATGTGTACCTGGAATTCAATTTTAAATGACAAATTTTCAGGATAATTTTGCAGCTTATTTATGTGCAATATTATACAGTATATTAGATTTCAGTGCAATAACAACGAAATTTGGCTTGTGGTTTTGTACTTAATTAGTCGTGCATTAAAGATGCAACTGCTCAGATCATACAGAAAAATGTATTTTCAAAACAGAGCATATCTCTTCAAGTTGAGTTAAAATATAATACTTTTAAGACACTTCATGAATAACGTTCATTTATACAATGGATACTTTAAGTCTATCCACAAACCAGAACTGAGGCTTGAAGATTTCCATAAAATTAAAGCATCACATACTGGCTACATTTTGAAATAACAATCAAACTGTCGTCGCCCCGTCCCCCTCCTCCAAATGAAAATCTTTTCGGGACCTTAAAAATAAGGCCATAGTATAGAAGACTCAATCAGGAATTGCCCTTTTCCAAAATGGCACCATCTTTTATTCTTCCCAGGGAAGAAAAATACCGAACTCATGGAATAATGCTGTCCTTGAGGGTGACAGCAAGGGAGGAAAGCAATGTGTCCTCAAACATTCACATAATTTAATCTGGAACTGCAAATACTATTAAGCACCAATCATAACAGTACAGTTACTGCTTCATGGCACTCCAAAGAGGAGATAAAACTGCTTAGTTGTTAATTTCTAATGATGTAAACACATTTGGATTTTAATGTTATGTATCTGAAACTCCTGCATTATTAGCTCTAGGGTTACAAGATATTAACTTACTATCTTTAATAATTTTACACTTGAATTAAAAGGCATGTTTAAATATTACTTTCTTCTAAAGTCTTTTTGTTGGAAATATATGTTCATACGATGGCAGAAGTGAATCACCTAGTAAAACAGCCATGCATTCCTTAGCTTTACTGCAGTGTAAGTATGTGCACGTTTTCATGTATAATTTTCAAAAACTGGCTGAATTTACCTCCTCTGGTATTGTAATTTCATTCCGCAAAAGCCACATTAAACAATTACAGTTCTTGTAATTAACCAGTAGTCTAATGTACAGTTTTCTTATCCCAATGCATTAACAGCTGCTCAAAAAATGTAGTAATTAATGGTTTAATTTATTTTTGGCAAACCTGCAACTCAACAAATAGTTTTGTATCTGCTGCAAATTAGGACTCTTTCCAAAGAGGGAGCAGGCAGAATCCTTGCACATCTTTGTCTCTTCAGAAGATCAAATAAAGAGCAGCTGTAATGCTATTTGTCACATCTATGTAAAAAAGTACCATGATCCGTATCATCAGATGAAAATGAACAAGTACTGTACAAATAGGGGTTTCCCTTCCAAACTGTGAGAGACAGAAAGTCGTATTTCTAACCAGTGCAATAATACACTTTTGAAAAGCTCTCACCAGGTCTGCTGTCATTTTTCTCTTAGGAGCCTTCTTTAAATACTAATTCACAGAGAATATTGTCAGTCATAAAAAGTGAAAATACTTGACAGTCATCCTCTTGTACCAACACAAGGCACATATTTAACCTGGACTGAGAACAACTAGGGACAGGAGGAAAAGAGACAGCTGCAGAAAACATGGGGAAGTTATGACTAGTGTTCTGGGTTTTAATTGACATCACCATTTAGTAGCATCTGACATATTTCCTTTACGTAACCCTTCTTGTACTACTTCCAGAGTCTGCTTTCCTGAATGTCTCCTCCACATGTGTAAGGACTCATGTTTCAGTCTGTGCTGCTCACCATGGCAGGAGAGACTTCAAAGACTTCTTGCCAGCTCAGAATAGAGCAGCGACAGGTGATCATTGGACAACTGGCACACGGTCCTCCTTTCACATTTAGTAATGGCTGAGTAGGTAGCTCCTGCTGATTTTTAAAGAAATATCAAGGTATTAACTCCGTCTCAGGCTATGGTCTACCTTGCAGCCACCAGAAGTGGGTAACTACTTCATACTAAGCTGCTGCTACATTGATTAGATTCTTAACACAGCATCAGTTAGCTAGTTGAAACCTACCTCGTATAATTCTACTCCACCTTGAAATCACTTTTATGAGTATTACTTAGCCTTCTTTCAAGACAGGACTGAACAGCATAAGAATTACAAATAGCTTTTTTTTTTTCTTTTAAAGATCTCTGAGGGAGCACTTGAGTGTGGAAAGCCAACATGGAATTATCAAGATATGACCAAAAATACTGGTAAGCGGCAGAAGTTCTGGCACTGTTTGCAGTTTCTCAATTTATGCATGTGTCAAGTTCTACTTACAGTACAATGAGAAAAAATAAGTATGCAGCTAAAATAATTAACCATATTTAACAGAAGCACACCGTAAAAGAAATATGACACAAGACCATTATGTAAAGGAAATAATTATACAAGTTTAACTTACTCAGTAGCCTGCTGTTTTCGCAATCTGCAATTCTGTTGTTTCTGGATTACAGCATAAATTAACTAGTCATGGCATCAACTGTATGACCAAAGGCAAAATATTAAGTCGTTTATGTACTCTGGTTATTCTGTCAAATGAGGATAAAGGTACTTCCTAACTTCACAGGGTATTGTGAGGATAAACACGTTAAATATTAAAAGACAGGCAGACAACTGTGTGATGGAGGTCGCCATATATTTAATAATATAATCACAGGTTCAAAATCATGTTATAGCAGCTCAGCAAGTATCACTTACCAGTGTCTCCATAGATGACCAAATGAATCAATTAGCCCTGAGGAATCTTCTTTAGGTAAAACTCATTTTTATAAAATTTTACAAAGGTGACTTAAGAAAATGTGTTTTACCTCATGACGGGAGCAAGCAAACAATGAGTGCATGATCAGCTATGGCAGTTCAGCTGCCAAGCAGCAACTTGTTAACTCGCCATAACTCAATCATGTCCAATTGTTTGCCCACAGCCTTGGGCTACAGACAGACATTTGGTCTGCTAACAACTGCGCCAGATGAAGACATTACTATCCCAAGCTATTTGTTATCACACATCTGCTGGAGATTATCATCTCCACAGCTCTGCCGGAGGAAGAAATCATGTGAGCGCTCCCTAACATGGTTTGTACAAAACCAGCCAATTTAATTTAAATAGGTGAGTTGAGCTAACCAGGCTGGTTTTGCCCAAAGCATATTAAAAAATGCAGACAAAAAACTTCTTTACTGGCAAAAGAGTAGAGGATGAGAACAAGCAGCTGGAAGAGTTAACTCCTTCAAACAGCATAGCTGGATTGGGGAAGGGACTGTTCACGTCCTAATGCAGAGAGATAACGTACACAGAGAACATTTTCAAGGCAATACAGGAGAAAAACGCAGCTTCTAAACCAGTATTATTTAGTACTGTTTATATAATTTAAATAATTAATGGGAAAGCTACATATTTGTAGATTAAAGCTTCTCTGTAAAGCTAGCATAGATAGATATATATTTGTGTTGAATACAGAAGATCACATGTTGAACTGTATCAGCATGATATAACCTATGCAGGTTCCAAGTTTTTTGGTGTAGGACTGTCCCTCTCCTTAACATTTGGTTCACCAGTAGCCATATCAACAGTTCTCACCAACCTAATCAGCAAAAGTTCACATTAGTTTATCTAGGATTGGCTCATTAATTTTGACAGAAGAAACCTAATACAAGTAACCCAGTACAGTAAAGCTCACCCAGAAAGTATCAGTATTACTCCACCATGAAGACACAGCTGTAAGACCACTGCCACGCTTAGAGCTCCACACCTTTCTGATGTATTTACAGAGTAAATTATTCCACAAGTCACTGATCTAATGTAATATGGGTATTTACATATTGTCTACATGCTGAGACAAGAACTGTGTTCAGTCATCCAAAAGGGGTAAGAAAAGTCAAGACAAGCATAGAAAAAAATGTGTGTGTATATACATAGCTCATATACATATAAAAAAACAGAACAAAGGTCTTCCAGAACAAAAAAGCAAACAAAAAAGATAGTCCCACAACAAGAAATAGAGTTGTGTGAAAACTATACAAAGGAAAACCCAGAGAAATTCAGTCCTGCAATAAAAGCAGATGAAACTGTATTCTGGACAAGTACAATGACTTTACAGAATTTCCAATACTTACGCACTCCTACTGTTCTATCACTGCATTTAGCAACAAAGAGTAAGACAACATAAAGTCACAGCCATTACTTTTTGTATGCCTTTTAAGGGGGTTACGCATTGAATTACCTTGATGTGTCAACTGTAATAGTTTAACACATGCAAGAACTAATCTAGAGCCAATCTTCGAAAGCTTCAGAATTTCAGGTGTGAGTAAACACTTGCATTCAACAGAAGATTTAATTGCATAAGCATGTAGTACACCAAAATAATGAAAGGTTTACTACAATGTTAATTCTGTACCTTAACTTTGTGACATTTGATTGCTATCATTGTAGTTTAGTTTAGTTTTTAAAGTATTTGGGCACATGCAAAAACCTAAATGAGAGATTTCTTTTTTTAAGATTTTATACACAGTAATGAAGATGAACATTTTCAACTAAGATAACATTCACCATTTTATTAACTCTGTGACCAGTATTTGCTACTAAAACAGTAATTTCTATAGCTACTTTGTTAAGCAGAAACATTTTCCTTCTCTGTATTTTCTGAGGAAACTAAAATTAACCCTTTTGGTAGGAGTGATAATTTAAAATTAAGTCATAACAAAATCAGTCTTCAATATTAACTACAGAAATCTGACACGTCACTGCGCACCATGAATTTTGTTTGTAAGGAACAGACTACCAGCGGAATTGTCCTGAATTGAATGAGGATAGATACTATGAACATATGAAGAGATGAACTGTGTATTTGTCATTGGGTTGTTCCTATATATCTGAAATTCAGCCTCTATTTGGTTGCAACAGCTTTTGATAAAAAACAAAATATTAGTTTATCGTAAGTGTTCTCACTTAAACTATAGGAATAAAGTAGTCACCAGACATGCTACTGGCCTGAGAGAAAAAATGTTTGCACATTGTGAAAATTAAATTCTTTTCAGCAGCTAAACTGTAGCAAGAATGTTAAAATTTGTTCAATATAAGTCTGGTAAATAAGATGTATATGACTTGATATTCTGAGACAGACGACGTTAAAAATGTAATTTTCATAGAAGTTTGAGAATTTCTCTTCAAGTCATTTTAAAGAACTGACAGTAAAGTTTCTGTGGTAGGCAGAGAAAACAGTGGTTTTCAGAAAAAACACAAAATAACTATTTTGAAATAACCTGGCTCCATCTGGAAGAAAAAACCTTTGAAATCAGAGGTGATGGTACCAGGAGATGTTAACAGGTGACCTTCCCGTTTTTGAGGGTATTACAGTATGATAGTATACTGTGGCTTTATGTATGACACAATGAAAGTTTATGTAAGTCTTACTTTAATAGTACAGCTATTTTACAGAAAATGCCAGTCTTCAGTCTTGGATTTGCCACCTATTGCTTCTACACAACCCTGCCAGATGTTTATTGGGAGAAGTTTATTAACGTACAACTGACTGGACATGAAGAGAGACTGAAGATCACTTCAGGTATTTAATGCCATTTAAAAAAAAATCTCTATTCTAACTGCTTGTGTAGGTAGCAATCGCTTCACAAGAGCTTCGCTGGTCAGAATAACAAACACGTAAGTTATCATGCTGAATTCCTCAGACACTGTTTTACATTGACTACAGCATCAAAAAATTTCCTAAAATGACTTCAAATATAATCTATTTCTTACTGCTTACTTTATATCCACTTCATACTCTCAGTTTTATGTAAGCAGCCTGATAGTAAGAGTGCATTTGTGGTGAAAATTCATATCTAAAGTGAACTTATTCTAAAACTCTGACGAAAAAATATGATTTAACAAGTGCACTCGCCAGAAAACTTATGCAGGCATTTTCAAATTTTTGGCTTAATATAGAAGGTTTAATAGACAAAGATAGCCGCGATTTCTGAAGATGAATGACCAACACTTGCATAACCAATGTTTTAGAACATGTAACCAGAAGTTGTATACAATAAAATTCATATAATACGCATATTTTTGAAAGAAGTATTGGTCTCCCCTTCCATGTATTCAAAGCAAGTATTTAACAATATTAAAAACTTATTTCAGGATGACAAGTGCCTGAAAGACCACTGTCTCACTCAAAACCATAGTATTACATGATTATATAAATGTATTATAAATTTTTGAAAAAAGTAATTTGATAGCACATTATCATCTTCACATAAAAATTGTGTAAGGATTGTGCATAACAAGTGAAACATTTCTGTAGTTTCTCATTAAAAAAACACAAGAATTAAAATAATTATTTGGCAGAATAGATTCAGCAGGTAACGTACATAAACCCTCTAGCAACAGACTCCTAGACCAGTGCTCATCAGTTCAGTGTTGATTTTTTTTGTCTTTTGAGGGGGAGGAAAGAAGCTGGAGGATAGAAATAGATTTGTTTTTAATAAGTCTTCACAATGAAATTTTTATTGTCAAAACATGTTATAAGAACAATTTCAGTGTTACAGTATTTGAGTTATCATCTTGATTTCAAAAGCATGTATGCATAATGGTAATTTTATACATTTTCAGCACTTAACTTACATGCCAAAAGCACAAACCTTACTTTGGCATCCATTTAATTCCAATGTTTACTAAAGGGATTAAGTTTAGTAAGTGTAGTTGGATGTGGTCACCAATAAAGTCTAGTACCCACATTTTAGGCAAAGATCATGCCATATAGAAGAAATTCTTGAAAGTAAATCACAAAAAAACAGAAGATCTCTGAACATATCCCAAAAGAATGGTGTCATTTCTTATACGAAAATTTGAGGGTTACAATAAACAGTATTAATGACAGCTGCAGCATTAACTTACCTGCTAGCTGTTTTTACAGAGCTGTTCTTCTTGTGTCCCCTCTCTGATCGGTTGTCTCGCAAGAGTTGAAGCTATTTAAAAATAAAATATTCAGAGCTGTCTCACAAGCAATGCCTTCATTTGCTTTTTAGAAATGTTATCCTGACAATGCCGTTCTTTCCTATCTTGAGTAATCTTTCAATAGTTTTCACCCAAGACTCTAAAAGAGATGGACACCTTACAGAATTTTACAATAGCTAGTATTTCAAGATCTACCCACCAGTTTAAAAATCCTAAATAATTGAAAATGTAAAAATCAAAGCATTCACAAAGCATATTAGAGCACCACACATTTAACAATTTCACAATTAACTTCTCTGTAAAATTGTACAATTTTCACAATTTCAATTTTCAAAATTGTATAACAAAAAGTGTTGGAGATCACATAAATTACAAAGAGCTATTCAGGTTGGCACTTGTATCTAAGCAGTTATGAAACAGTTTTAAAGTCTTCTAAGCCCCAGGGGCTTTTGTAATTTGAAAGTTGCAGAATCAACAAAACCACAGTATTAAAGCTTCCCGTAATAGTGGGAATAATGGGAATAGTAGGAATAATGAAGGATTCGTTTAACTGAAATGGTGACTCAGCTTCTGGAACAAGCTCTGATTTACTCTATTTTTAGATAAATAAAGCAAGACTTTTTATTCAGACTATCTCTAATACTCAGAAGTCTTATTTCCAGCATTATGATATTTGTCAGGATGAGCAAAATGGCAGAAACAGTAAGAAAAGACTGTTAAGAGTGTTACACTAAATAAATTAAAACAACGCAGTATAAAACATACAAATGTTTCTTGAAACTGATCATATACTGAAGAAAGTATAGAATAAAAGACTGTTTAGAAACAGACTACAGGTAAATGGATCTAATATTCACAGCAAACACATTTAAAAGTCCACTGGAAATTAGGAAATTATGAACTTTATGACTTGGCAAGCCACACCTTCATGTTGTACATCAGCATGCAATCCAAAAACACAACACCTATCTGACAAAATTACACTTGATTAATTTTTCCCCAACTCTCCATAGCTTGTTTGTTATTTAAGAAATGCTCCTTGTCATTTCAACTATCTAGTTCTCAGATGCAGTAAAAATAGTACAGTCTGGTTTTAAAATGCAAACTGAAGGATACATAAAGGTAAGGCACCTTTATTATAAAGTAATTTTTTAATTTTCTTATCGTCAACGAATCAGAGCACTTACAATTCCCATTTAAATGTAGCCACAGTTTTTTACCAGCATGACAGTCATACAATGTGTATCTATTTTATGATCAAGCTAATGAGAACAGTTTTACTGTTTTCAGTGTTCTCTGGTGGGTAAGTAAATTGTAGTTACAGCATGTACAAATACAGATCACCTGCCAGACTTTAAGTTTGGCTAGTGAATTACTTGTGTTCTAACATAATAACTTCAACTCCAGAAATTAATTAAAAGAGACAGTAGTAAACCCATGCAACCAATACTTCTACACTATGGGTCTTCAGAAATTTAGTGCGAATTTTATAGGCTGTCAAAATTGTCATAATTATATCGTACCACCATTCTCATTTCTTTTACTTGTCTGAAACAAATAACCTGTTATGTGCCAATGGTACCTACATTATTTGATAACATTAGCTTTACTTCACAATTCATTAGTAATCTGTTAAGAATACAGTGAACTTCAGATAAGTTCTGAAAACACAGCTCTTAAGAAATACAAAATAAACACATAAAATTTAAAATTAATTCAAATCTACCATTATCTGAGAAAAGATTAATTAATTTGTCATATATACCAGCTAAGCAGACATTTTTCACACTCTATGCTGAATGAATACCACCAGTATGTATGTTGTAGGTTAATGTATTTCTCATCATGGAAATTTCTGTACTGTTTTAAGGTTAGACTCTTTTAACAGTACATCTTCAGTTAACTACTCTGTTATGTGATACTGTTATGTGATAAAATCAATATATTAAAATCGCATTAAAAAATTAAAAATCACTCAAACTCATTCTAATCTAGCAAATTTGACTACGTCTAGCATCAACATTTCAGGAACAGAATAAAGATTAACCCAAGAGAATTTTTTATAATGATTAATTAAGATGAAGCATGCTTATATTTAATATACTCTTTTTAATGTGTTTCTTCTACTAGGAAATGCATTACAAAATAAGGAGAGTTAAATGCAAATCACATAAAGCTGTCTGTTCAGATGTTAAATGTCAATCAGCTTACTCTAACATGTTAGAAGTTTACAATTTACAATTAAAACTGTATTATGTTTTATCCACTCTGGCAGTTTTGAGCAAGTAATAAAACTTTTAGAGATTCAGCTTTCTCTGGAGTTCAAAAGAAGGGGAAGGGGACAGGAAAGTATACACTGATTTAAACTTACTGGAGCTACAAGTGTTGATGATGCACCATCCTAAGATGAACTCTCCAAAGAGTCTATAGATCTTATTTCCTTATGAAGTTTCAAATGTATTTAAATTTGTAAATGTACTAGCGAACTGGCATGGATCTTATGAAATCAGCTGTGTTATATCCATTTTTACCAACTTAAAACATTTACTATAGAACTTCAGTCTTAAATTTCAATGATTGCTGATATATTCAGCTACTTTTACTGAATAGTTGAAGTTAACTATACATTTACGAAATGAAACCAGACTATTTTCACCTTATAAAGTTCTTGGACAGTATGTTCTGTTTAGACCGTACTACTATCCATAAAGAAAGGTATTCCTCCATGTCTGAAGACAAGCTAAAGAAGTAAGTGCTATGTTGCTAATCAAATACTAACATGTCTTCATGTTCCCTCAACCACATCTCTAGGCTTGGACCTCCTAGCGACTACATTGTAGGGGCTCAACAAACAAACTAGTGAGATATTTTAACCAACATCTGCACCACGACAGAGATTTAACAGTTCCTTTTTTACTGCTGTGGTCATTTTGAACAATGAAATGCAGAAAAATGGAACTGAAGATGTTCCTTTAGAAGCCTATCCACTCTTGTCACTGTTCTGTATTTCTTGATTTTGAGAGTCAAATGTTTTGCTTTCCAGGATTTTGAGAAACGCAACATTTGGAGATATTACAATTAACAAAATAATTAAAAAAAAATATCGGACTTTTCATTTAACCTGTTAAAACTCAAAAGATACTTAACTGAAGTGACTAATTAAAGATTTTTAATTAAGGGACTTTTTGAAATGCACTGCTGTTAATATGTTTCCTTACAAGGAAATATACCTGCTTTGTTTATAATTTCTTAAAATATTAGCCCACTGCCTCTGGAGTAGAGGTAGTTAAATTCCTTTATACATCTCAAGTAAACTGTTCTTGATCAAAGCAGTTCTTACCTGGCTATGTTCCTTCCTAGCCCCAGGGCTAAACCAGTGGCTGTGGGAGAATAAGAAAAGACAGGTTTAACAATATAACTAACAAAGCACATGCTGTCATATGACCAGTCTGTGCGTGCTTTTGGGTATTTTATTGTCTGCCAGGAAAATACAGCCTTTGGCTATGCTTTATTTTAATGGGATATTTTTATTGAACTCTCTAAGTCTGTAACAGTTTTGAAAGAACGCATCACAAATTTCACTTCTGAGTAGCTATTGGCTTTATACATAATTATATTTTGTCAAACAAACTAAAATAATACATAAATGATAGTATTTTAATATACTATAATGCATGTACTATAAATAAAAGTAATTCCGTATTTAGTACTGAAGTGTTACTTATTAACGATTATAGCTGAAAAGATTTTTAAGTACTGTGGAATACCTGGGAGTTGTTAATGTATTATTCCACAAACTGAGGTCTGAGTTTGAATCTAAAGAGAAATTCAAAGCCTGTAAATTCAGTGGCTTCATATCTCCATACAATTGCACAATTTTGACTATTGGTAGGCTTATTCCAGAGGCGAAAATTTGGACTAAGATGTCCAAATTGACATGCAGGGACAAGAACTCATGATGTGACTTTTCCCTCAAGAGCAGTAGAAAGTATATTAATACTGGTCTGCATACACACTGGGATCACATAAAACTGAATTAACACCTAAATGTAGCTGTAGTAAGCATCATGCAAACCTGGGGCAAATCTCAACAATTGCAAAATGAAAAGGAGAAGGAAAAAACAATTAAAACATGGGGAATCTGAAATTACATATAGTACCTATATATTACTCATGTAAGCAAGCAATAGGGTTTTGGGCAAAGGATAAAATAATTCCACCCATTATAATATTGCACAAAAAGAACATCACATTATCTGTTATTCTGCTTGTAAATTCCTCTGGAAGTGTAACCATAGATTATAAGCTTAACCTAGTCACACTTTTTCTGAAGGAGTTAAACTCAATAAAGTTTACTTGCATTTTTTCCCCACAGCAGATTCCATAGAATTGTCTGGTCTAAATTACTCTTTTTTTTTTTTTTTTTTCCAGTCACAAGTCTGAAATTTTTGTGGCTTTTTGTCACTTTGTGAGTTTGCTGATGAGCAGTTAACCCTCTCATTCTTGTATACAAGACCAGCTGTCACCAATATATGCATATCACTAACTCCTTTTTCTACTTTTAATGTGGTTAAGAAAAAGAAGTTGGAAAAGGCAAAAGAATGACAGTAATAAAGATAAAAGTATACTTTGATAAGAATAGTAGACATTTTGGACACGAAATGTCCATCGACCGCACTGAATAGTTCAAAATCTGAGGAAAACAGAGAGATTTCATGCACACACAGCTTTGATGTTGGCAGTGGATGAAAAGGAAAACCATCACATCTGTGAGTGACCCAACAAATAAGGTCACAAATACCCAGAAGCTGATGAAGATAAGAAATATAATGGGTTAGGTCTAAATTCCACATAGATGAGCGTCTTGTCTCTAACCACTGTCAACAGCAAATGCTCAAGAAGGAGCAGCAAACTGGGGTACCCTCCTCCACAAACTCTACTGGTTTGTGGCAAATCAGTGGATTACAGGCTAAATTATCAATAAAATGTATTTCTATTGAGAAAATATAACAAAGTAATTTGAATGCGTCTCATATTTAGACATTAAAAAACCTCTTCATAAAGAATAAGATGTCTTGTAATAAGAATGTGATATTCACATCACAGCACTTTTTACAATTTTGTCCATTCACTTAATTACAGTATTAGTTGTTTGTTTGTTTTAATAATATAAACAAAAGTAAATCCCATAAAGTATCAGTTGAGTTACTTTAGGGTAGAAATAACTTACAAAATCAGAATCTCTTTAGTTAACATGCACATCAGCAAGTTCAACAGTTGGTACTGAGGATCTGATGTTTGTAGTACATGTGCTTTTGCAAGTTTTGTTTTAAACTATGGATGCTAGATCTAGAAGCAGTTAGACCGTATAAATGTATCCCCAAATATATTATTTCCTAATCATGTGTGCCTGTGTTTTAGATTTCTGATTTGGAAAAACTACAGGAAAATTTAATCATCTTATTGTAACTATTCAAGAGATATAACAGAGAAATAATGCTGCTAATGGCAGCTGAACAGAGTAAGAGTTTACAGTAATGGCACATGGGAGTAACTAAACGAACTGAATGACATTCCCTATTTACATGTGCCCAAATAATTAATTCAGTGTCTTTTTGTGGAATTTATAACCTTCTTCCTCACATGATACATCATGATTAAGGCTCAAACATGTGATGCTTGTTTATTTTCATATATTCAAGCTTGGCATTTCTGAATTTTCCTTTGGACAAAAATAAAGCAGGTCTTTTTAAACAACTCGTACTTGGTATCTAGCCTTAAAAAGTGTTTTGTTTTAGGAAAGCATATACCTAGCAAGTTAATAAAAACGCATTTACGAAGCACTGAACTTCACGTTTCGTTAAGAAATGTAAAATGAATTACACAGGATTATAAATATTATAATTAAAGATCATTATGTAACTAAGATAAGGTTCTCTCATCACGTTTGTACAGTTGTAAAATGTGGCTTTGGGACAGAGGTACTACTGTTAAGCTAACAATAATAAAAAGTTATAACTCCCATCACTGATACTCACTCATGGTGAAGAGAATCCTGGGACAAGTGAACCGTTTTCCTACTACCACCTGGTCCTGGAGTTATCTAATGGAAGAAAGTAGGAAAAAAGCCTTTGACTAACGGGGCAGCATACACACACGGTGATTGTTTATTAAGAAAACATATCACAAATTCTAAATACAAAATAGAGACAGTACAGTAGATACAGTGAACGGAATTAGCAATATCTGCAATTTTTAAGTAAAGTCTGAGTGCAGAAAGTGCTATACAAGATTAACCAAAATCCTTTATGTTTATTTCTGACTGGAAGTCAGATGTCAGATATTTACATGTCAGGAATTTAAGTTACTTTTGAAAGGTCCATGAAGCACTTTATCTCCAAAAAATGAGACACAGATGTTTTGAAAATCATATTCAACACACTATCCTTATTTATAGATAATACAGCAATAAATTTAATAAAACACACTCCCAGCCTTTGTATCCCAACATAAAGCTTTTGAAATTCAAGTTGACATGGGATAGAAAGCAAAGGTACAATCATTTTTACCATGCTGTACTGCAGTCCTTGTCTAGTGTTTTATATATACTGAAACCAAAACCACATAATATTCTCAACTTAAGAATGCATGATAGTACATGCAGACTTCTGCAGATAATGACATTCTGGTATTGTTCAGGAATGCAAACAGCTTTGTTTTTATTTTTAGAATCTGATTAATTTGTCTGTATGTGTAGATACGTATAAACAGAAGAGACCACCTGATAAAACTCATGCTTGAAGAACCAGAGTAGAATGCAAACTATTCCTGTTGGAAAGAATTGAGGAACAAATTTTCAGTTCCTTGGAGATAGTTTTATAATCAGTAGATGACCAGAGGTGGGAATGAAGTCAGGTGTTCTGCCAGTTTTGAAAGGAGACCACAAAAACTCGATGATTTACATTGATACAATAATACATTTAATGTGGCTCAGGCTTGCCAAAAGTACATAAGCAGAAGATTCACAGACAAAAGCAGCCTACTCTTTATTAAAAGAACAATGCACTCAGCTTTTAAATATCCCTATTCATCTAGTCTCATGTGGGAGAAAAGCCAGGACAGTCAGAGCTCCAAGTGTGGAAAACTTTCAAAGAACACTCGCTGAATAATTTGAAAGCTCCAAAGTATTTTCCCAAAATCTCTTTCTTTGACATGAAGAATGACATCGCTCGGGGCCAAATTGAGAAACCCTAAGGAGTCATCACTTTTCTGGCTGGTGGTGAATGAAAAGAGTTGGTAATACCTTACGGCAGAAAAATCTATGCAAACATACAAATCCCCAGTAGAGGAAATCATGGCAGCTACATGGAGGAATAGCACCTACTGCTTTACCTGCATTTGGAATTTACTGTTCTACTAGACTTACTGAGGCCTTACATAGCCACATGATAATAATAAAATAGTGACCAAATATTACTTTAGCAATGTCGTAATTCACTTAATAGTAAGAGCAAATGTCAATTCACAAAGACAGACCCAGAAATATGAACAAGTATTTTAATATGTAATTTCCAAATTTTAAGATTAATAACTAAACTGTTACCTTAACACTATAGGTAAACATGTAGCTCAGCTCTCGAGAGTTACATCCTGCATTAATCTCAAAATGAGGTTTTCATGCTATTCCAGTGGGTATCCCTGGAATATAGTAATCCATTTTCTACACTGTGGCTATAAGAAAAGCCGACTGTGCCTATGTCATGCTTTGTTAGAGGTTCATGATCACATTATCTCATGGTGGACCTGACACTTTTATTCAGTTTACAGTATGTTCTGTGTACAGGCAACTTATTTCCTTTGCCAGGGCTGCTGACAACCTTTTCCACACTATATTAATCTTGTTTACAGACTTTATCTTGGTACAAATATCAGAAAACTGAACTTTTTATCTCAGGGAGAAAATAAACAACATGTTGACAGAAGCAAAAGCTATTTTCTGGACTAAAATTGGTTGTTTACCTGCAGCCATACTTATGGAAACAAGTTTAAGTTTCAAGCTTACTCAAAATACATAATCTGAAATTTAATAAGCATGGAAATTTCAAGAAAAATCACTTGATAAATTGCCAGTTTTAAAATAATATATAAACCACAGAAGTATGTTTTTCCACTAATTTATTTGAGAATATGAACTTCCTTGGAATACAGTTACAACTGATCACAAAGTACACTGCTGAGGTTTCTCTTGCAGGCCCTAGATAGCTTCAGTTACCAGGCAGCCACAGAATATTTATAAAACTAAACTCATAAATGTATACATATAGATCTTTATATGAAACTGAATGCTGGTTATTGTAAGATTCAGAATATGTTAACACAAATGAATTCATATTTGAAGAAACTGTTATCTAGCATGTACAAAACCAAACCAAAACCTATTGCTCATCTTTATCTGCTAATTCACTATTATAAAAATGTACTGCAAAGTTCTGCTGAATCTCCACAGAAGAGAACGCCAATTGCTCCAGAAAGTGGAAGCAGATTGCAGGACAGTAAAATCAAAACAAATACTCTCTCAGCTGTTCAGATTCTTTACTAATTAAAAAAAAAAGCATAGCTATCTGGAATTGGTTTAGGTGATGAAGTCCCAGTGCACAAGAAGAAATCTGGGGTTAAAATAAGTACTAGCTTTCTCTTGGGACACTAAGAACAAGCAATTTTGAAAGTTTGCACAGGTAAGATTTTTTTAATTGAATGCATGTGAGTGCATACATGTGTATCAGGGAATCAGAATTACTGTGATGGGAGTGTTTAGAAGACTCACAGATCAGGCCTGTTTTAAATTTTAAACTAACTTCATTCATTAACCACCACCTTCTTGGTACTGGTCAATTCTTATGCGCTATTAAACATTCTCCTTATATACAGAAGAGTGTTACACTTGTATGCTAAATTAGCTGTGAGTACACAGTATCACAGAGCTGATGCTGTATAGTTAGCACTGAAGGCTACGGTCCTTCTTAGCCACAGGGGTCAAGGTGATCAGGACCGAGACATCTGAGAAAAGACACTGGAACTGAAGTGGACTTGTCTTCCTTCTCATCAAACTCTCCTTGCTTATGTCCGATCTCTTTATCTTGAGGTTCCCTCTGAAAAAGTGAGGGAGGGAGTGCCTTCTCTTTTTCTTGTAACAAACACCAAGGGCAAGTTAAATGCAACCTGAAAAAGCATATTTTGCTAATGTCCAACAAGTGCTGTAGACTGCTTTTGCCACATGCTTTACAGAAAAAAAACGCAGCAGATTTTTTTCTAGTAGTATAGTAATACTTTTTCAAATCTTTTGATGGATAAACTTTTGGAAAAAAATACCATGGCATGTTTTAAACTTCATACACAATATGAACAGAAATCTAGCCTCAGAAGTTCCTTCCTATGAGACATTAAATGCCTAGGAAATGCCCAATAACCTCTTTCAAGCTTTTTAGGAGTATATTTAATAGCCTGTGTTTCTAGAAGTTGCACTACCTTATAACTACACTCATACTGGAACTTAGGTAACTGTAACCACTATAAAAAGGGGAAGTATTTCTAACTATTTCCTCTAATCAAGAATAGAAGCCTTTAAAAACTTACTAGATGTAGCAAATGACTAGGAATGATGTCCTAGAGGATGAGAAATGATATTAACCTTCAAAAAGTACAGAAGAAATATCATGGGACTTCACAGAGTCACACTGTGTTGCAATCTGTACCATGGCTTAGTTGAATAAAGCAGCAAAAAAAGTAGGAGTGTAAAGGGAAACCTTTGAGCCTCCTTGTTTTTCACCTTCCTCCTGTGCAAAGTCTCTCCAGCAACACATTGCACAAGAGATACTGTAATCTACAGTTGATATAACTCTTTCAATATGAATAAAGTTTTGGGTCGTCTTTGGAACTCTTAATTTCTCCTGGCTACAAGTCCTTTGACCATTGCTGGAATAAGACAAGGTGGTGGCTGCATACTGTTTACAGTGTCCCTGAAACAGAGGTAACTCCATCTCACAGGCAAAGCACTCCTGTTTTGCAAAGATTGCTTTGCCTGAGAAATTATGACCTACACTGATGGACACAGTAAAATGAAAAAGTATTCAAGACTAAGGGGTTTAGCCTCAAAATACACAACACTGTATACTGCTGCCCCAGAGATTACATATGGCAAACTTCAGAAGTGATATATGGAAAGATGGTGGGATTAAACAGAAAAAGGACAAGAAAGAGAGGATTTCACTCTGCAGAAATAATGTTGAGCACAGCAATTCAGCTGGAAGTGACCTACAATGACCATGTAGTCCAACTGCCTGACAACTTCAGGGCTGATCAAAAGTTACAGCATGTTATTAAGGGTATTGTCCAAATGCCTCTTAAACACCGACAGGCCTGGGGTATCGACCACCTCTCTAGGAAGCCTTTTCCAGCGTTTGACCACCCCTCTTGGTGAAGAAATGCTTCCTAATGTCCAGCCTAAATCTCCCCCGGCACAGCTTTGAACCATTCCCATGCGTCCTATCACTGGATACCCAGGAGAAGAGATCACCACCGTCCCCTCCTCAGAAAGCTCTAGAGAGCAAGGAGATCACCCCTCAGCCTCGTATTTCTCCAAACCAGACAAAGCCAGAGTCCGTAGCTGCTCATCCTAGGACATGCCTTCCAGGCCTCTCACCAGCTTTGCTCCCCTCCTCCAGACACACGCAAGGACCTCCACATCCTTCTTAAACTGTGGGGCCCAGACCTGCACACAGGGCTCAAGGGGAGGCCACATATATTACCCCACAGCGCTGAATGCAGTGGGGTCATCGCCTCTTTTGCCCAGCTGGTCATGCCACTGAGTGACAGGGAACAATGTCTACAGTACAGCCACAGGTTGCTTGAACACTACTGTTCAACTTTATATGAATAAGGTAAGAGGTGTCCAAGACTGCAGTCTAGATAAAACATTATTTAAAGGAAAAGAATCAGTTTAGTGGATCAATTTACACATCTTTTAATAAAACAAATATTATAGTGCTACTTTAATTTACATGTGCTGTAGTTTAAAGAAAAGGTACTACCAAGTGCCAACAAAAAATACAGTAAGTTAACACAAAACAAAAATACGTTACATCATGACTTAACAATTCTGTTTACTTCTCATTTGAAGTCCATTTTAATGTTCAGTTACTGAATAGCCCATGGGAAATCATTAATTATTTTTGAAGACACCTATAATAAAGAGCTCCCAAGTACGGTTGTGTTCCATACACAGCATTTTCTTAATATTTAAAATAAACTACCTTAAAATGCATACTCGACCATATCTCTTCTCCCTTATTTCTTCCCATGCTATCACACAACCAAACAAGCATGTACACTTCCTCTTTATAACTTATGTTTAGTTTAGGAAATACATTTTTGAAAAAATACAGACCATGTCCTATTCATAACTGTACCTCAAATATGTTTTCCATTACAGCAAAAATAAATTTCTTGAGAGTTAAGTAATTTTTAAATACTGAAAGTGGTATTTTTGTATTTTAAATTGGATTTTATGCCAAATACTCCACAGTATGTGCAGTGAAAAGACATTACTGAGCTTGGTTTTTTACAGGATGTTATTTCCTTTCTATGATTTGGTAGACTTGGCAGTGTTAGGCTTATGGTTGGACTTGATGACCTTGCAGCTCTTTTCCAATCTAAATGATTCTATGATGTGTTTAAAGAAAACACATAAATAATTATGGAAGTATTTGAATGCTTATCTTAGCCATCACGGTGTGTCACATAGTATGCAAACCCAATAAAATTTCAGCAAAATCTTGCTGAAATCTAGTTCCAGAAGTGACCTAACCACTTTTCTAAATGAAAGAATAGGTCCCCTTTTCCACTCTAAAATTAACTGCTATGATCAACTACAGATTAGCACATGTAAAAATTAATTGTATTAACCAAGTCTTTTAAATTCCAGAAGAAGAAAATATACGTTTTTCTGTGTTCACATATTTACAGTATCTTTCACTAAAAATACTATATTGATTAATACAATTTGAAAAGTTCAGTAGCAAATCCAATTCTCTCAGGCAGAAGTTTTGGCAAAACAAGTTGTTGTCCAAACCAAAATGCAACTAAAATAAAATCCCGCACAAAAGGATTTTACAGTGGAAATTACAGCATCAGAATGGCACTTCCATAATTCACAGACCTGTAATTGCTAATTTATAGGAAATTAAATCAAACTATATCAAGGGAAGAAATAGAGAAAATCTACTCCCTACATTTTATTGTGCTGATTAAGAGCAATTTCTTATTATTTTCAGCATCAATTTATTATCACTCATTTTATACCCCTTCTTCACTAGAAGCATCGGAAAGCACCTACAATAAACAAAACACTGGATTTAAAATACGTCTTTTAAAAAGATACAAATTCTTTGACTTGGAGCAATATAGAAATCTAAGAAAAGAAAAACAGCATTCAGAGTACACATTGCTGAACCACTGCCATAACCCTAGCTTGACATCACCAGACCGTTTTTATTCCCTCTATAAGCACATTCTTGCTGAAGGGCCCAAACTGACCATTCCAGAGAAGCATCTCTTTAATGTACAGATTACCTTTAAGTGATGCTCAAACTCTACAAAGCCTTCATGAAGATCTGGTTCACTGGCAGAATAGTTCTATGCCAGTTTCTTGCTACTCTAGTTATAATTTTTAAAAATTGACCTCTTAGTATCATACTGTTGCAAAAACCCCAATGGATTATTGCCGTTCTTCTTGCAAAATACATGCAAGCCATAAGGAAGGAGAAAAACCTCAAGAAAAATAGGTCAAAAGACGTGGACTTTAATCCTAAAGCAAGCACACACCTCCCTGTACATGTTTTCTCGTTTTCTCTTAATAAAGGAAGTAAGAGACCTACGTGCTGTAGATAGAATGAGAATCAGTAGGTTTCTTGAGTTAAAAAATGTCCCAGCTCCCCAGTCTCTCTAGTGATTTCACACACTGTTAAAGAGTTTTCTCTACATTTCTTTTCACACAACTCATCAAAATACCTCTATCTCTTCATATACAGTTTTCAACTGAATGATTAACAGATGGAAAAGAAAAGCTATGGTACAGGAGATTAAAAAAAGAAAAGTCCACTATTGAAAAGTCCTTCAGAGAAAGATGGAAAATTTAAATCTCCTGTATAAAAGCAAAACAGAGAATTTCTTTGTACGTCTTTGGTATTAACAGTTTTTCTCTGCTGCTTTTAAGATAAAACCTGAATTTGAAGTTAAATAATTATAAATTTAAAACAAAAAAAGACTTTTGAAAAGAGACTGGCCTGGGTGTAAGGTTTTTTCTTTGTATGTTTTAAATGGTAACACCAGCAGAAAATACCAGACCATTTTTTGTCCTAAATGTTTGTCAAAGGGTCAACCTTTTATATCCTATAGAATAGGCAACAGAGTAAGTTTAATGATGCATTGTAATGATATACATTAGTGCATGCATGCTGCCTTTAGGTGTGTGATATGGTAACACTGGAAGAGCTGTTAAAGCAGAGAAAATAAGTAGTAGTGTATAGTGTAAAAAAATTATTTCGTCTACGGAGAAAGCATCAGGTAAAGTGAAAAGTGTGAGCATCCTATCTGCAAGGAAGTCAGTAGGAGAGTTTCTTTTGAGATTCCTAGTATTCAATATGAAATAGTACTATGTGTCACCACCGCTCCAACAGCAGCTCACAGCACTGCAAAGAATGGACTGATTTATAAGTCTCAGGAAGAAACTATAAACCAGAAATTACTGTTTTTAAATTAAACCAACTCCTTGCTGAAAGGCAAATGTAAGATCCTCAGGACTGCAGAAACACACCACACAGCACCACTATTTCAATTTTTTATATTAGCAAAGGGAAAATCTTCAGGGCAGCTGTCATGAATTGTATTAGATATGGCAACAAAACAATGGCCAAAATTTTGCTACTTCATTACTCTGTAAATTTTATTTAAATGAAACCAAATTTCCCTGACTATAAAGAACCACTAATTAAATGCTGCAGTAATATGCTGCGTATAAAAAATAAAATCTTTGTTATGATATTTTAGCTGTCTGTTTATATATATATAAAACCTATTCTAGGGTGAAATCTTAGGTTCACTAAGTCAACGGGATTTTGACTTCAGTAGTGCTGGGACTGTATTCTTATTAGTTAAGAATGATCTAAAATGCTGAAATAATGTTTTTACTTGTAAAATTGTCATCCATAAGTGAAGTTACCCACACGATGATATAGACAGGAGGAAGGCGCAGAGCAGCGATTAGGATACTAGCCTTGACCTGGGAGATGCAGGTTCAATTCCTTGCTCTGCTGCAGGCTTGCTGTTTTGACCTTTAGTAAGTTGTTTTCTGCAGCTCAGTTCCTCATTTGGGAAAACCAAGAAAAACGTACTAACAAGACCCTCCTCCACTCCCCCAAGTAATCTGTGATAGTTTTCATTACAGTACTCTAATATAATGACAGTAAAGATTGTACCAACAACAAAGACTGTAATCAAAGCATTTGCTTTAAGACCGCTTGAAGTATACTACTGAAGGAAATTTTTATTCCTACTGCCACGGGACTTATTACAGGAAAAAGAAAAACGTCAACGTTAAATACATTTACATATGTAAGCAGAATTACTCATAACAGAACTCTTTGCAGGTGCAAGTCATACTATGACAGTTCATGGCAGCGTGGATTAAAAAACCCATGCACACAACAAAACCCCATTTTCAAATCACTGCCCGGCTTCAGCAGCAAGCTATGAGTGGCCTCTACTGGCTGACCAAAGGCTACAGGAGTCACTAAGCTTTTGCTATGAGTTACAACTGTGGTTATCAAGTGTGTGAAGAAATCGTAATAAAAAGAATATGCTTGTCAGTGCTAGATAATTCACGCTGTGGCTAAAAATATAAGGCAAACACGAGATGAGTGATACAACAGATAGTAGGGAAAAAAATATGTTTAACACTGGCACTCCTAAGGTTTGTCAAAATATATTCTGTAAACATACACATGCAAAAGTCCATTTTCCAAAAGCTGATCATGGAATTCAGCA
>NW_010545585.1:68100-98326 GCF_000687285.1 Phaethon lepturus
CTAAAAGTGGAAGCAAACCCAAAACTCAAGTACTTTATAATTTGTTTATATAAGTTACATATTTTTGTATGAAGACTGGATTACTTCAATTATGGTATCAATGGTTTGATTTAGATGCACAGTTAGAAAGCCTGTTGTCATCTGAGAAGGTGTGAAACCAGAGACTACATAACTATTTTTTTCATAAATGTGCAATAAATTTGGCCTTTTCCTTATTTATAAAACTAAAACCAGTAAAATACAGAATAATAAAAAATTAAAACGATGAATATGAAAATGCATCTATTGCCAGAAAGACGATCTACAATTTTCTCGAACTACATTAAAATTATATTTCTATTATGAAAAAAAGAGAAACATTAAAAAAATTAATTACGGTTCAAACACCACAGTAATTGTGAACAGCACAACTTGAAGAAAGTAAAAGCTGTTCAAAACATGGCAAGAAATACTTATTAGATTATCGTGCAATACCCATATTAAAAAAAATAGATAAAAATAAAAAACAAGGAAGTAATCTTTTTACTTCACTTTTCTTTTCTATAGGAATATGTACCTGATTTGCCATTCACTCACATTTTAATTGCACCCTATCAAGAAGGATTATTGTCAAACATAAGTGACTGCTGATGCCGAACGGTGATTGCCTTCATAACCAGTCATACAGTGCTCACACACAACACTCTACTCTCTAATATTTCCAGCTTCCATTCTGAATTCTGTCCCATTTCAGAGTTCTACCTCATTTCAGAATTCAGTCCCATTATCTCCACTGCTCAAAATTGTTCACAGGGTTATCTAGCTGACATGTAAGATAACCCTCCATCTCACTAGACACCACTGGGATATGACACGCTGACCCACAGTAAGCCCTGATTATTAGCTTGAAACATACACCATATAAATGGAGCTTCGAGCCAAATAATTTGTTTTAAAGTCTTTTCGTTTTACTTATACATTAAAACTCCTTTTAACCATGCTGACGACAGTTCTATGAATCTATACAGCCACGAACATAGACACGTTGTTAGATTCTTACTATTATCAGAAAACAGATGAAAAATACTATGATTAGAATACAGACTGCAAGTAATGCCTTTTTATTGTCAAAAGAAAGAGATTTTAGTTTAATAAATTATAACTAAATGAAAAACAAGTGGCCAGCCACTGCAATTAAACAGAATGCCCCGTTGCCTGCATTGCACTGAAGCCCACTGTCTTATCTCACTGAAAAAGGGCTTGTAGCAGGCAGAAGTACAGAGAGGTCCCATTCTTTCTGTCCCATCTTTTCCATACTGCTACACTTCCAGTGACTGGGAAAGCAGTTAGGATTAGCAACCCCAGACAGAGGTGGGCAGAACTGATCTGCTAGGATAACTCTCCTGTCCCTCTCAGCCACAGAATGCTTTCCTATTATAGCACCTACAGCTCTGCACAGTCTCAAAGTCTTGAACCAGTCATTTGCATGAAAACCTGATTACCTTTTGTTTTCAAAAGGGGCACTCAATGAGCTATATATTACAGCCTAGACAACAAAAACCAGACAATACCTAAGCTATTTTCAGCAGAATGAGATTATAGGAAGACTGGGCACAAGAGAACGCTGATAGAAGCATACCTAAGAATTCCCCACGTGAAGAAAATAATTCAGGTATCAGAAAATTTTGGTTTAAAAGGTTGCACTTTGGTAAGATTTGGAATAAAATACCTTTCAAAATTTATACAGTTTGATCAATAACAGACCTTATGAAATTTACAGATCTGAATGGCTAAAATAAAAGCATGACCCTTTAGGTTAGATAACATTTAAATAATTAGTGCCCACAAAACAATTTTTCTTCATTTCAGATGAAAAAACCCACAAGAAGGGCTCACAGAAGTGGTGAAACAGCAGGAAAAAGGCTTTAGGAGAGTTTCAAGTAAAAAATTGCCCAGTTTCACTGTTGACAGTATTGTACGTGGATGACACTTTTCATTATCTTGAGCTTGCCTGTACATAAATGTTTTACCCTGCAAGCTTACATGACTAGTAGATTTTAGAATTCCTTCCGTATTTGCCACTTTCTCTGCCATCTGAGCTTCTAATCACACAGAATGTATAACTATAACCATTGTTTCAAATTTTAAATGCCTGTAGAGATGAACAGAAGCAGCAAGAAGGAAGCTCAAACATCAACTTTTCATTGGGCCCTTTTAAGGTCAAGCTAAATTCAGGCTTAAGATATCTTTTGTTCTTTTTCTCCCTAAGCAAAATGGTGTAGAAATAAAATGTGTTTTAAAATATGTTACAATAAATATAATTTTTCTTAGCAAGCCACTCAAGTTTTTTCCATCATCTTGTCTTCAAATATCAAATGTAAATAATTCATGATTTCTATTACAGAAGAAATGGAAACAAGTAGGTTCTAATAAGGAAAAAAAATCAAAAGTGGGAATTCCACTCATACATATTAAAACAGACTGTCAAGCTTGTGAGGCTTAATAGCCGTCCCACATCGGGTTATCAACACTTGGATAAGGTAGCACTGCATTTCAAAATTTCTAACATAATGCAGATATCGAAGATGTATCCTACCAAAAGCTCATGAATGGATTGTGCAAAGTCACCATTAACTTTGATTTGAAGACTAAACTGTATTATCTTACACTCAAATCCCTCCTTATCAGTAAGAGCACTCCAAGGTTCTCTTTGTATGATATCAAGCCCCACATAACGAAAACATCACAGTATGCTCTTAAGAGAGAGACAATAGTTACTTACAGTAAATTAAACTTGTAATGCATTAAAATGATACCTATTCCTATAAAGGAAGGGGAAACCTGTGTTCTAGGAGCAGAATGCTGCTTCTATCTGCTATCCACTCCTCCAGCAAGATGAAAAATTATTGCTATCTTTTGTCCTATGTTTTTCATGACACACAACACGTTTCCTCAGTACTTTTATGCTATTTTGTTAAAACAGTGGATGTTTCTGGAATCGTGCTGTCAAAAACTTACGTTTACAAACTGTTTCTGTCAGAAAGTTGTGCTTAGCATATGAAAAACTTTCACTTTTTTAAAATTCAAAACTACATACAGTGACAGAGTTTAACCACTGGCTAAACAAGCCTGTGTGTGACTGAGGGCAGGGAAAGGTGTCTGACTCAGCGGCTGCCTCTGTTGCACAATGGAAATCAGGGCACTGTTCTCATCTACAGGCTCTTCTGTACCTGGGATTAACATGGGGGAAAGACAATTCACTTTCCCCAAATGTCTCTGGTGGCATCAGTTTTACTTTTTTGGCCAGATGCATGAGAACAAGTTTTAGTCCCTATGCAACACTTTAGCTGCCTTGGGCTTCTGAAATTCCTGATAAAATGATGTACAGGCAACTTTTGGCTACCAAAAGCATATCCTCTACTTACGAAGCATCACACCGTAGAAATAAGGACAAGAGGAGTAACTGGGAACTTGGCACATTATTGGGCCTGGTTTGGTTTGCAGGCAGGTTTAACACTAGAAAGCATGGTAGGCTCCCAACTGTTGATAGGATGCTCAGATTTCTCCTAGAAAAATGAAAATTGCTGGTCAAGAGAAAGTTCATCTATTTAGTTATTAACTGGATACTAACAGGGTAAATATTGCATTCCATAAAGTTAACTGAAAACTGTGAATTTAGGAAAAGTTATAGAAAATAAGCAGTTCAAGTCATGGGGAAAAAAAATATAAAACAAGCACACCTTTAACTTTAGCTGAATCTCTTTAAGAAACTGCATTTGATGGCAGCATTCAAGAGATTGTATATATTGGCAGAAAGTGCTGTTGTGCATACCATACCCCCAACAGCGTTATATTGTGCAGGTGGCCAAGAAGAAAAATGTATGGAAACAGCAACTTGAATCTGGCATTACGACCCACATTTAAGTACCACAAAACAAAATATTTTTTTTTAATGTTATGCCATCATAAGCACCACAAAACAAATAAAGAGGCTACTTTTTAAGTCCAAGCATTTCAGTGTCTGTTCTCCTTCCACCTGACATCAGTCAACCAATGAATGCCTTCATGCCAAATGAACAGACACATCTTCTCTGCATGAATAACAATTTCTCCCCAATGTGCTTTAGGATTTTGATCTACACAGAAGTAATCACTCTTTTTTTGCATCCTCACAAAAGGCTATTTATGCTTTTGGTTTCTGTTAAGAGTTATTTATTTTTTAAATGAGGTGCAATACTGTGAGAGATCTATGCCAGGGTTTCAAAATTACTGCTCTTGAAATTAAGTAAAATATTACAGATATGGAACCTCAGTAAAGAATCTGGAGACTTAGGGTTGGTGTTAGCTCCCCATCATCCCCCAGCTTAATGCAATTCTGGAAAAGCAGTTGCTAAAAGTTTAAGTTTTCACATTTCCTCACGAGTCCTCATTAAGTAAACGACTAACAACTTTTGAGCTGAAAAATCTTACCCCTAATACAACAGAGCTCTTTTCTTCCAACTTTGGAATACATTTCTTCACATACCAAAAACATGAACCTGCAGACAATGGCACAGGTAACAAAAAGCGTGGCAGACTGAAAAGACCTAGCAAAACCAAACAAGAACCCCACCAATTCCCCCAAAGCTGCAGCCATTCGTTTTAATGGAGCACTCAGGTTCTCATTAGAGGTCTAAAAAGGGAATAAACACAGGAGACCCCTCTGTCCTGGTTTCAGCTGGGATACAGTTAATTTTCTTCATACAAGCCAGTATGAAACTATGTTTCGGATTTGGGGTGAGAAAATGTTGATAATGTGCTGATGTTTTGAGTTGTTGCTGAGCAGTCAAGGACAGTCCAGCTTCTCGTGCTGGCCTGCAGCGAGCAGGCTGGGGGTGCACGGGGAGCTGGGAGGGGACACGGCCAGGACAGCTGACCCAGGCTGGCCACAGGGATATTGCATACCGTATGATGTCATGCTCGGTATATAAAGCTGGGACGAAGAAGGAGGAAGGGGTAGGGGGACATTCGGAGTTATGGCATCTGTCTTCCCAAGTCACCGTTACACATGATGGAGCCCTGATCTCCTGGAGATGGCTGAACACCTGCCTGCCCATGGGGAGTGGTGAATGAATGCCTTGTTTTGCTTTGCTTGCGTGCGCGGCTTTTACTTTACCCTATTGAACTGTCTTTACCTCAACCCAGGAGTTTTCTCACTTTACTCTCCTGATTCTCTCCCCTGTCCCACTGTGGGGGAGTGAGAGTGGCTGCTGCATGGTGCTTAGTTGCCGGCTGGGGTTAACCCACAACACCCTCACAGCTGTTTTGAAAGCTTGCTGACTTCAGAACCCACAAAACTTCAGGCTGATTAGGACAGGATGTACTTACGACCCTTTGCACGCATTAAAACAGTCCTCATCTATTATTTCACTTGAATTCAGCTCATAGAAGTGAAGATCTAGAGTTCAAAACATGAAGCTTTAAAGATGCCACATAGTAGCAGAATAACAGGATGGGTAATCTTTAAGACGTTTGAAAATGGAAAGCCCTAGGAACTCTAAATGGCAATGCCATTTTTATTTAACGTTAAGATATACACATCTTAAATGCCGGATTTTTCTTAACATAAAAAAAAATACATTCCCACTAAGACTATTTAAATTCTCAGCCATACAACTCAGGTACATAAATAAAAATGTCTGCAACCAAACAGCAACCTCTCAAATCAAACTTTGTTAGTACAGATCTGTATGTATTTCTTTAGGGGTGGAGCAAATACTAACTTTATTTTCTGAAGCCTGCCCTTCCTCCTGGCTGTCTGGAGTGACTTCAGTCCAAAATGTTGCAACTCGTGTCAAAACAAGCCTCTTTTCATACCAGAAATGGTATTTCATCTCCACTTGTCTCTTCTTTTAATTGAATCATTTGGGATATTGCTGTGAAATCAGCACATTCCCAATATACCAAGTTTTTAACCAAAGTCTTTTCTGATGAAATAATTCAGCATAATACATATTTTCCTTAAAAGGACACTAGAAATCAAATAAAGCAGTAACAAATGTACTGGGTGCATCATCACTGTAGTTTTTCTGCATTTACCAACCTAAGAGTAAGAATGCATGGATATAAACAACAAATGTCTTGTTTTATGTACACAGCTTCATTTATCACAGTGCACTATTGGTAGACCTGCTATCACTAACTTAGGAACACAGACTTGCATTCTATCCGAATTTAATTACCTTAAGTCTACACTAAATATTACATGTTTATTCCAAACCAGAGAGGAAACATCTTTAAGTAGTAAATTATGTCTCACATTGACACCTCAGCCTAAGGCCACAAAACTGCCAATACTGACTTTTTAAAGTGTAAATTGCACTTACTTGACAAAACCCCCACCTTCAGCATTGCATAGGAAAGTGTACACTACTACAAAGATTCTGTACAGATACAGTACTTCCAGCTCTATTAGTTCCCATTTCTTTCACCATTATTTACTTTTCTGAAGGGACTAGCCTTTCAGCTGGTATAAATACACACATTAAATAAGCTACAATTAATTAATTGATAAAGCTACCATCCTTGTACCAGCTGAGGAGCCAGTTCTAAAATATACACTCATAAATATTTATGTTTCCAGGACAGTAAACTTCAAATAGACTTGAAAAAGGAAATGTTAAGATCCAGAATACCTCATGTCTTCGTCCATATTGCTCAACTGTAACATTTATATTTAACAGTTAATTATCTTACAGTAGAGAAAAGGCTCATTGGCTTCCATTTTCAAAGTAGTTACATATACTTAAACTATAAATATCTTTTGGCTCTTAGCAAGAACAGACCGCTATGTATTCGAAAGGGCAGCTGCCACATTGTTCCCTGGGTGCAACACAATGGCAGGTCAAACTTTTGTTCCTCTTGTCCTACAAACAATTTTCAAGCCCACGCTCAATAAATAAATTTGGTCTCAGCACTCCCAATCAGGGCTGCACAATCCCCTCAGTAGCAGACCTATGATAAATGGACTTATTTTCCCAAATCAAACACTTGAATTTAAATTCAGATGAGTTAATGCAAAGGTCAACATTGTAATCAGTTCTTTTGATCTTTATAGAATTTCTAGAGTAATACATAATAAATCTGAAACAAGGCAATTTGCAGCTCTGTATGTGTGGCTGGTAATAAAAATCTTAACGATTAGAGCCTTTATGTACTTAGGGAACGTTTTATAGTAATAGCTATAGTGAGAGCCTCAATGCATGGGGAATGATGGCAATAGATAACACTGAAAGACATGATTGCTCGATTCTTTATATAGTTTATACAGTATGTATAGATTATACATTATAAATTAAAGCACAATGTTTCTGAAGAGTCTCCCAATGTTTTTCTAATATTCTGTTTTGGATTTGTATCCTTCACAAAATACGGCCTTGATAAAAACTTGTGAATGTAAAGATCTTATATATCGAGAATTTTATTGTTTCACATACTAGTATGTTACTTTGGCTAACTGTAAAGAAAAGAAATGCTTGTGCACAAAATGTGTACAGATGTCTTGGTGTCTTTTGTAAAAAGGAAGATTCCTTCTTCTGAAAGCATGCATTTAGAAGTACAGTCTGTACACTTAGGAACCAAAAAAATTATTATTAGAAAGAGGTATACCAATTGGAAACAGGAACATACAATCCTAGAAGTAGACTAAGAAGTCAGCATTCATATGAAGAAATTCTTAAGATCAAAGGGCTAAAAGCTGATGTTTTTTTAAAATAATGCCTTAATTTTAAAGTTTTCTTGGTAACTACCCAACCACTAAAAGCTGTAAAAATGTCGTCTTTTCCAATATCCACAAAATAAATGAGACATTTAAGAACTGGTGTCAGAGAACAGCTTCCATAAACATACAATTATGTGGTAGAGCAAATATGGCTATCATTTGGGAACTGCAAAAAGAATACTTTTTCAGGAAAACTAAGAAACTGTCAGCAATGACTGCACAGGAAGGACCAAGAGTTTATGCATGGAAATAGCAACCGTGGATCCCACTATCTGTGTGGATCAGTTGTCTGCACCTATTCAGTGAAGTTGAGATATAAATAAAATTGATAATTTGTTTACTTTCCTTACTCAGAAGTATCCTGTTCTGACAGACACATACACATCTCTTCAGCAAAAATAAAACTCTTCTTTATCTCACTTCATATTCACTTAGGTATTAATTATACAAACTAAGTAAATACACCATCACACAGAAACATTACTGATATTGAATGGTGTTCATGAAAAATATTGCTTGCTTTTTGGTGCAAAACACCATCTCTCCTGTAATAAACAGAGTATGTGACAGTGATCCTCTTGGCATGCTTGGAAGAACATCTTAAGTCTCATCAACCTAGATAACGCAACTGTTTTAAGGTGAGTACACTTGCTGCATCATATAGGGGCTATGAAGTACATCTAAGCCTAAAGAATTCTCTAAAGAATCTGACTTGATACTGCATGACAGGTCTATTAAAAGTTGTCATTAGTCAAAAATCAATACACCACCTAGTATATATATAATGGATTAAAAATCACAGCTGATCATCTTCAGAAATAATTACATATGGGGAATCTTCTTCCAATAGACACAGGAGTCTGATAAAGATACTAAGCAGCAAAAAGCTAAGAATGCAAAACCGGAAAAAAAACCCCAAACCAAACACAGTAAGTCACAGCAGCTAGCATGCAGGCAATGTAAAGGTTGTTATTATGGCAAACAGACAAGTCAGTTTTCACAGCTCTCAAGCTGTCCTTTTGAAAGAGGCTGCTAGCTTTTGGTGATTCTGAATTATTTTGTTAAACTCCCATCTCCCCTCCTCAGAAAATACTAGTTTATCAAAACTCTGTTCAAGGGAATGGACTGACATTTGTAAAACTGTCACAGCAAGGGCTTTCTCCAGTCTTTCACTGCTGTTTCTTATAAAAAGCAGAGGAAGCTGCATGCTACAAAACAACCAATAATCTCATGAAGAGGACACCTTCTAGTAACACACCAACTGAACAGTGCTGATAGGACTTCGGTTCCTCAGATCTTAACTCACTCACGTACCATACTGCTGGCTGAGCGTGATTCTTCACGCTAAGGGATAGAGGGAAAGCATGACATACAGGACATCAAAGACAGTACATTACTACAAAGAAAAGAACATAAATTGTCAGCTATGATTATTAAAGTAATAAATTCAAGATTGCAAATAAGTAGATTTAGATTAAAGAAGAGAAAAGCAACTTTCCTAGGGTAAGATCATGGACTCACTGGAGCAAAATGCATAGGGAGGCCCCAGGGATGGAGATTCTTTAACTTTATAGAAAAACACCCAAGAACTGACTTTGTGGTTTTGAAGCATAAGGTAAGTGACAATACAAGCAAGTAAGCATGGCTGAAGACCACATCATCATATTGGAGGAACTACTTTTGATTTTGGTGTTAAAGTGACAGTTTGACTGCATTCATACTGGGTGCGCTTGAAGAAACAAAAGGCAGCAAGATGAAATTGTAATCCTAGCACCTTGTACACAGAGACACAGGACACAAGAAAAAAAAAAACCTACCACATACAAATTCCCCGAAAGCAAGGTGTGAATCTTAAACCACATTTTTAACTCAGATACCTTACTGTACTGGATTGTTTGCTACAAAAACAAATCTCAAAGGATTTCAACAGAAAGAAAAGCACCTTAAGTTCAAAAAAATTGGAAAAGGAGAGGCAGTGGAAGGATGATACTGCAAAGACGTTCAGCTAAGGAAACTATCTTTGTAACCACATTCTAAATGGATATAAACAGGCAAGAATGATTTTGTCAAGGCTAGACAAGAAACTAACTGAAAATACAGAAAGATGGGAGCCTGAGCAAAAGATTAAAACTGTAGAAAGACAGAAAAAGAAAGGCTGTTTCTTTGCAAGACAGCCAAATAACATGATTTAGAAAGAAAGCCAAGTCAAACCTGACACACACTATTGACTGATATGACAAAGGCCGGGAGCATTCTCCACAGTGGTTTAATAAGGGAGTGCCATATATGTTAAAAAAAAATTAAAAATAAAATGATAGCCCAGATGGGATACCGAAATATTAGAGGCGAGAGTGAAGGACTCTGTGAGGTGGGGATAAAGGCTAGTTATGGATCATTTCTTGTTATAAAAACTGTCTTTTTTTGTGCATTGTTACAACAATTAAAATCCAATACTGTATACTAAATTCTTTCTACTATTCCATCTGCTGGTATACCCCTATCTTGTCTTCAGCTATATCATAATGAATATTTCTCTCAGACAGCTATTTTGTTATTTTTGTTCAAACTGAGACCACCACAATAATATACCATCCTTTTTATGTTAAATATATTTATTTAAACCAAAACTATGTTTGTAGAATGCTAGCTACAAACTTGCTTTCAGCTGGCAGATTTAAGCACCCCTGCCCCCACACTGTGCAACTATAATTTAGCAATTAAACATTTTGGTAGTATAATTAGTGCAAATACATATAACTTGCTAAGTAAGAAATATAATAATTAAGATGTGCAATTATACAATTAACTTGTGTAATTACATAAGCTTTCTAAAAAACTTTGCTTGACATGATGAAAGACTATTTTAAGAGCTTCCAGAGTCTTTCACAATTTATCTTGTGGATTACATCCAAATAACCATTCATATCACAGATTTAAATGATGGAATTTTTTTCCTCTAGAATAAACTGTTTGCAAACTCAAACAGTAAAAATGACAGAGCAGCCATGTAATTAAAAAAATCAGTAATCATATCTGAGTTAAGAGTCTGAGCTTTATAATGAAACTAGTCTAGATTTTCAAGACAGTTCCTGGGTGTAGAGATGCTCATGTTGTAAGAGGTGCTTTTGCTCTATCATATTAAAGAAAAACTAAGTTGAGCTGCAATACATCTGTACAAAATGGAACAGACAAGGTACTGCCATAACTGTTTCCATCTATTCTTTGGTTGGAACTATTCACTTTTTAAATACAAGCACTACTGGAACAAAACAAACAAACAAAGCAGGACTACATCTGTTTGAAGAGTCTTGGATTGGCATGATGGTTATCACATTTCAAAACTCTGAGCACTTTTTTTATGGTAGGAAGATCAACCAGGGAACAGCGGAAAAAATGGAAATAATTGTTGCAAATAAAAATTTGAGAATGTCTAAGGTACTGAATTAAAATGTATCTTGTATTCCTGAGAACATAATAAAGACACTCATGCCAGAAACTGCTTCCACCATAATTTTTGTTAAACAATAGGTGTCTATGAACAAAATTATGAATTCATGTGGTTTTCTCGTACTAATTCTTTACATACTAAAAGATCTGCTGTGTAAAACAAACAGGTAACTGTAGCTGTAGAGGAGAGAAAAACATCATTATAGTAAACACATTAGTGTAACAACCAGTATTGAGCTGTGAGAATACTGATGGCTTCACACACAGGCTTTCAGAATCCATCACTGCAGTACCTCGATTCCACCATATTGACAAGAAAACTTCATCACATACTAAATGCATTCACTGATTCTATTAATTAACAGTACTATAGTTCAGATTTCTGATGCCAAGTTAATTATAGAGTATTAATGGAGCTTTTTTTTTTTTTTTTTTTTTTTTTTTTTTAAAAGAGAACACCTAGCAAGATAACCAAACTGAAGAAGGTGCAGGGTTATCAGAATACTAGCTATAGGATAGCTTGAAATTCTTTTAAAAGTATTAATCCAGACTACTTTTCCTTCTCAATTTAGATATGAAGTGTGCTCAAACTTTAGTTGGAAAAGAACTTTGGAATTTCTTCCTGTCAAAGTGTCACACCTCCATGACCCTAAGCCAATTCTTTCGCAACTACACGGTCCATTTCTAACTGTCGAATTAGTGTGCAAAACTGCAGTATTTATGATTTTTTTTTTTAACTGAAGGATAAATTAAAATATGTATTAACAGTCCTATGTGTTGATTTACACATTACAACAGTCTCTGGAGAAACCCCAGAAATAATTCCAGGAGAAAGGAAATCTGGGAGTTTAACCAGTAGTCTACGTCCTTGCTTGCTTTGCTTGTCCACAAGTCCTACATTCCACTCTGCTCAGGGACGCAACATCCACAGCAAGACAGAACGGTCTCCGCACGGTTGTTACAGGGACTGTCAGCTGAAATGCAAGAGCAGCTTTGCAAGCAGAGATGGACGATCTACCTAGAGCTTGCACTTACCCTGTTCAGTACTACAAATGGTAAGGAGTTATGCAAAGACCAGATGATGCTTCTGCCACCACCACCAGCATCATTTCCCAGGGTGCCTGTGCAGCTTTAGGTACCCTTTATCATGAGAAGGCTCTGAAATCAAAATTTTGTGTCAGGAAAGGAACTTGCCTACAATGCTGCCTCAAATGCCTAAGGTCTGCAAGGAAAACGAGGTTTCAGTTATGTTGCTACATTGGCTAATGCTGTGCATTTCTGCAACTTCTTTTTGGCCTGACGTTGAAATGCCCAATGACCTACACATGCACTGAATATAACACTAGAGAATGGAACAAATTATTTAAAAAAATTATTATTTTTATTTCTAGCGAACAGAAACCAATAAAATATTTATTGAAGTACAGTTGGTAGGTGTTTACATCTTTTTAATTTTGCTATCCTCTTAGTAGTAAACGAGTCAGTCACTAGTCAACTGAAGAATAAAGCCACCTTTTGGAGACATACTGCTGATAAAACTCCCCTCCCTCATCTTCTAAGTAGTGCAATTAAGTTTTATTAGGTATAGAAAATGAAGACATCAAGAAGAAAAAAATTAGGGAATGAAAAGAACTATCCTTCTTCAAATGTTTTTGATAGGTTTAATAACTCTGAGTGCTTCAGTTTGGTTGGACAAAGGCTTTAAGCAGCACAGATATATGGAGAAAGATTTTTATAACAAATTTTTTTTCAAGGTGAATGTTAAATAACATCAATAAATGTTATTTAATTAATAGTATTTATGTAATTTCACAGTTCCCTGCTACTGTCACAAAATTCTTAATACCACCTGCACACTATTTGCTATATCAGCTCTTACATGGAAGAAAAACTAAAGGACTTAAAATGTTCTCTCATTTCTTTAAATTTAGTTATATTTAGTGACTTGTCTCTAAATTCTTCCCATTCTATTCTAGTAACCTTCCTTTGTTTTTTCACACTAGTCCCTTGCTGCCTGCCTCTTTCTTCAATTCATGCCCTTATATCCAAAACCCAATCCAATTCTACCAAAAAGTAATAGAAATAAAACGTACCCCCCTTACAAACACAATGTTGTTTCAGTCACAAGGTATCACTACTTGTGAGAGAGTATTTTTGCTTCCTGCTTCTACTGTTCTAAGTATTTAAAACTGTAACAATCTGTGGGTCTAGGATTACTTTTACTTTTTATTTCTGTATTGCCCAGCTCAGTAAGAACCTGAAGCTTGGTGGTTTGTTAGGTTGTCTTATGATGCATTCCGACATGATAATCAGTATTTAGCTTATTTGCTAAGGAAAAAAAAAAAAATCAAATTTAATGGATGATTTGCAGATAGAATACACACACACAAAATCTTACTACCGTTAAAAAGAAAACGCACAGAACTCTGACAACATGCTAGATACACTGATGAATTCAGCTTACATAAAACTAAATAGCACTCTAAAATACCTGTCTTGGGAGTGTGTGTATGGGGGTAGCATCCATGTCCAACAGAGGATTTCAGCTGGACAATGATGAAAAGTCCATATGTTACAGTGCCACCATAAATTATGTTAGAACGTATGGTCAGGCCACAGAGGGACTCCAGAAATAGGTTAGAAACAGCTCCCTGACTGAAAACAAATTGCCTAAATTCCAATATGAGAAAACAGTGTTCTTGACATATATTTTCATGTGGCTACTGCTGTTTCAAGCTAAGTCTATAGAGATAGAATACAATATGCCGCTACTTTAAATTTGGAAGTTGTTATTCTGTCAAGACACTAAAATGCAGAGAAATCTGCATGGGTCTGATGCCTCCAGGCTTCAAGATTTATTATGAAATAAAGAAAAAATGAATGATGGTATGTCAGTTGGCCTGGACATCAGCTATTGAACCTGCATTATGGAAGGAAGGAAATCTCACAAGACTTTTATCATCACAGACATTAAAATGTTTGTAAAACAACTATTATCACACAGCTGAGGCACGTATAAAATGTTAACACCTAAAATATAAATAAAAGAACATACAAGCTAGAACAATATTCTCCCATTGCACTTAATACTGTTAAAATTAAAAGAACATCTGACTCTACATATCTATAATGCATCACTTCACAACTTCGAATCTTTTAAAGCCAGGATTAAGCTTTGTAAGAACCTACCCTGAATGCAAAATAAGACAGCTTTACAAAAGAAACTGCTGTTAAGCAGCTTGCAATCTAGTAACTACAAAATTCTAACCTCTAATAAAATCTGCTTCATTTTCAAATGATGACATCTGATGGGATTTTTTTCTTGCAACTAAGTATGTTAAAGCACAAGTACAAAACAAATTTACGAAGTGCAATTATATTGACTTCATAAATTAATATTCAATAAACTCAATTGTCTTTGGTTGAAGTACTACACCTCTAAAGGGGGGAGGAATCAATCTGGAATTCACTGATTAACATGTTATGTTGATTAATCCTATGATCTCATTGAAAAGTCTAAAAGATCAAACGAATATTAGATAAGCTGCCATGTTAAACTAAGTAGTATTCATTTTTCACATTTTATTTCTGGTGTACAACATTTTTGGGTATAATCCTTCATGCTTTTCTGATAAATACATTTGAAAGCTACACATGTGATGTAAACCCAGAAGAGTTGTACTTAGCAGAGAAAAGTATCAAGTTAAGAAGCATTAAGACAATTAGGATTTATAGTAATTACAAGAAACTTGCCAGGGGCTAAGCAACCCTGCTACTTCTATAGTAGCATTTATGATGTTTTTGCATTTTTGCCAGTTTCTGTGTTCTCTTTTGATATTTTCAGGTAGTCTAAACCACGCTACTGGGAAAAAACAGACAAAAAACTCCACTATACATGTACTTCTACATCTTTTTGCATTACCACCTTAAAGATTTCAGTACCTTGGCATTGACTGGTCTAACTTGACTTCCTGACTCAAAGAAATAAAAAGCTCTGTTATAGTAAAGATCACTTAGGATCATCTTTGGCTAAAGTAAAACAGAAGCTTGAAATAAATGAAAAAATTTAGTTATTTTAATTGCCACTGCTGTACCAAACAGCACAAAGCCATATTGTCCCACAGCATGAAGTGATCAGATATCTGCCCAAAATGATGGACAGCTCTGGCCCAGTGAACAGGCAAAAAAATCCCATTTACTCTCTGCCAGATGGGACCTACTGGACGCTTCAGCGCAAACAACTCATCCTTCTTCAGACCTTCTTGTCCGACTCTTGAGCTAGCTCCAGCTGATAATGATGGATATCAAGGCTACAGTAAAGTGGGTGACAACAGCAGCCTTGTTATAACTGCCAGTCTTTCAGTCTTGTCATTATTACACATTGAAGATTTATTTGAGTTTATTGTGCACTGGGTCTAGCCATTTACAATTCATCACCTACTACAGAAGGTTCAAGACAGTGGCCATAGCTATAATTGCCACCTCCACCTGCTTCTGGAAATTATGAGGTCACCAGCTAGGGCAGCCCAACATCCAAAGAGCTCTGCAAGAGCAGCCGCAGCAAATACCACTGATGTTACTCCTGGTATGTTTGGACCCATTGTCTTGGACATGCTGGAATGCCAGATTTTGCTTATAGTTACAGTATACACATGCTTCAGAGAATCCCTAAAGTTCTAATTCTTTAACAATGTAATAAAACTTTACATCTGCTTCAGAATCCAGTGAGTCTGTGTCATCTCTCTTCTGTATTTGTAAATATTTATTTTATGTATGAATTAATGTTAAGTACAACGGGAGTGTACTTTTTAGACAGGCTTTCTTAAGACTACAAAACAACATGATGAGCAATGTGCTAATGTTAAACAAATAAAAAAAAAGTAGCTTCAGAAAATAATTCCATTCAAAGAATCATCTACCTTTACCTTGGGTTTCTTGCTGCATGAATATTTTAAAAGTGGAAATCAGTTACTCGCTGCTGAAATTTTCCTCAGTATTGGTAAAAGTACAAGTAGATAAATGCTAATGCTGTCTTGTAAGAACAACCCTGGCTCCTCATTAGTTCCTCCATTCCCACTACTTAATGAAATATTTTCTGGTTTTATTATAATACCCTCAATACTCACTTCTTTAATTATTAGAATAGTTACTTTTATCTAAAGTGAAAATCCTGTGAAGTATGGATTTATCTTCTATTAGCAATCAAGGATATATTGTTAAGAAAACCTGCTAATTTCTCTAAAGTCCACAGTATTCTAAAACCCCTCAAACTCAATAAACAGAAAGCAAGAGTAATGCTTCTGCTGTTCATTACAGGCAGGAAGGAACAAGTCAAGGTTTTAGTCAAATGGCTTGATAAAGGAAAAAAATTAAAATTCTGTTCAGGCTTAAGCTGGGCTGAAGGTCATCAGTAAAGAGGGTTAACTAGGACCTCACAGTAAGTATTAAGTAAACACAGCAGAAATGCTTCTACCTAGAAGTCATTCAAAAGGTGCAGCTTTTGAAAAATAAAAATAAAATGTAAGTCTGTTCTAGTTAATGGTTACATATGCTGCTTAAACCCAAGAAAGAAGTTAGGTTTTCTGATATTGTTAGATCAGCAGTATGCTTTCAGCTCCTATGTTAGCTATATTGTATGAGGGAGAACTGTGTTATATTTATGAAGAATTTAATAAGTATAAACTTACTATACAGTCTCAGACTTATAGAACTATCACATGAACACCAACGTTATTAGAAAAATAGTTCAGGATTCAAGTCAGTCATTAAAAAGGTATTTTCCAACAAAGTCTCATACAGAAGTGCAAACATACATCAAATTATTAAATTATTCAGAACTCAACATGACCCAGCATTATTAAAATATCACTGATGGATTTCCACATTTCACTTTCAAGTAACTCCTTTCATCCAGGAGAAGCTCTCTGATTTCCCCCTCACCCCTTTCCCCTGATGTCAGACAAGCAAGAGACAGAGACTTGGAGTAATTTCTTTTTTTAAATAGCAACATTTAATTTACAAATGCAGAACTATTTAATAAAGTAAAATGATTTAAGGTCTCAGTCATGAGATTTCCAATAAAGAGTAGTATCTTTCCTATACTAAAAGATACAAATAGTCTGGAAAAGTGTGTCAGTGTAAGAAAATACTAAAGCACCTTTTAGGTTTTTCATCTCAAAGCAAAGCTTTATTCTGTTATTGCCTAGTATAAGGTAAAATAGGAGGATAGGAGACTATTTAGACAGTCTTCCATCATGATTTCACTTGTTTAAAAGCCAAGTCAGGGCTGAACTTTATCATGTCTGATGAAGTAAATCTACTTAAAAATATAAACCCACATATTTAAGTTTATTCAAAGATCTGTGAATGAAAGTGTATATTTGCTTTGAATCCTGAATGAGTATAGGAGTTCAGCAAACAAGAGCATCTCATGTTATTAAACTTCAACCAGTTATAAGTTATGATGTTTTATTTTTGAAAAGTATTTAATGCAACACAGAGTATTTTTTTCATTTTACAATTTAAAACATTTTACTATTTTAAATTTATTATAAAATACCATTTAGACTACCATCAACTGCCTGGTAGAAGCCCGAGTACTCTGAAGCACAAGACAGTCGTTACAAGGGTATCCAGGTTTCACTTAAGTACAAGTCGTATCTGCAAGGGGAAAGTGTAGTCAATACGCTAAGATTATTTCAGACTAGATTCTTTGTCAAATATATTGCATATACTTCATGAACGGTATTCCCAGATAATGTAAGAGATTTATGAAGAGTTGTGAAAATGCTTTTTTTTTTTCCAGATTAGTGCCAGATTTTGAAAGTTCTCTTTTTTCCAAGTATGTTCTTAAGGCTCATCTCACATGTTGCTTCTGTAGCTCAGCACTTTTGGGTAGGAACATGGAAAGCATGTTGCTCTTTTACATTAGTGGAATGCAAAATGAACTCTCTGTATTTTAGGTTTGTGAATGTAGCTGGAGTCAAAAAACTTAGATATCTTGGAAAGAGACTGCACTGCATCTATGGGTAAAGCAGAGACTGAGCAGACCAAGAAAAAGTATCAGGCCAAACGGCATTAACCATCCTTAAGCCTTTAGTTCTGCACTTGAAAAAGTGAAGGGGCCCCTTGGTATTCATGAAGCCAACAAGTAAAGAGAGGGAACGCTGCTTTTATTTGACACAGCATCCTTGGGCTTCTTCGGGCACAAGGAAAAGCTTTAAATCTAAGTATCTGTTAAACTAGGTATGTATTAATAAAAATTAGTCAGCAGCATTTCCAATAAACAAGAAACTCAATAGAAAAGTTAAAGACCACAATACATTTGGGATTATAAAGTGCCCTTTCATTCATAATGATCAAGAGGCAAGAAAAACTGACTAGTACATGTGTCTGTTTTAAATAAAGGGATGGCAAGTAAATGGATGTCAAGAATATTAGGGGAAGAATTAATGCTGAAAAATATAAATAAAATGGTGACAGAAATGCAATGCTACAAATTACTGAAATAGCTTTAAAAAGTTTTTTTAATGCCTTAATTTGACATGTGATAAAAATCATCACTTAAAAAAGATAACATTATTTGCAAATTGAGCAAGAGGACCTGATGATAGCCATATATAATCAGTTGTCACCTTGCAGCTCAATTAGCCCTCATGTAAAAATGAGGCATGTAAGGAGAAATGAGGTTTTGACATTATCTCTGCCAGCAAGATAATTACACAGCCTTCATTTAACAGTAGGGCAACACTACTGTAGCAACAAATTAACTCAGCTCCATTTGCAATTCATGGTGTGTTTTCTCATTTAATACCATTTGTCTTACCCCAAGTGAATGTTTCCATTAGTTTTCTCCAGCACAGCAAAATACTCTTTGACTTCATACATTACATCACCAACTACTTTAGTTCCAGTAACTTTCAGAAAGCTGTATAAATTTGATTAAATGATTTCTCCCCTCCCCCCAGTTTTAACTAAACCATTTTTTTTTGGTTTACAGCCAAATAATAATACAGCAGGTGCTTTTGGATTTAATGAGCAAGGAACTGATTCCATTCACATTCATTTAATTCCTGTAGTTGACACCAAAAGCCCCAATATCCTTCATTTCATGAAAGATATACGAACACACATGTATCTGTTGTAAGTCCAAATGAAACTTCACCAGTGTTAGTAACTAAAGTGATACACATTGCTTAACGGAAGCATTACCAGAGAGAACAAGTTTGTGCATAAAACTGAGACCCAAAGACTTAAATCCTCATGTCTTCCTTTTGTTAATGTTCAGAAAGTATGCACACACAGGATTTTTTTTTCCTTTTTACCCATGCAACTTCTTAAACAATATTAAGGAAGGGACTGTGGAGCAGAACTGGCTTCCTACAAACCTGGATGTATGCTAACTTAAAACTTCTAATCTTACCTTAATGCTTGCCAGCTGATAGGAATAGTTAATGTTTGAATAGAGCTCTGAAGAGCTCCTTGCTGCATGTACTAAACAATCATGTGCGATCCCTAAGAATACCCTTCCTGGCAGCAAACAGCAAGCTCTACATGTAGTTTTCGTTACATGTGAAGAATAAACAAGTCACCTGCTGGTGGCTTCAAGGCCAACTAAGCAGAAGGTAGAATAAGTGTCTGAAAAATACCATACTTTGTGGCCTAGGAAAGTGTTTACATACTATTTCATACTGTTTTGTAAACATTTTAATTGCTAGTTATCTTTGTAATGTACACAATCGCTAAACCCTTTGCTGAAAGCAAAATCAATGAAGTCTTTTATAAATCCTTAAAAATCCCCATCTTCTAAAGGATGGCCCAATCTGTACTGCAATTTCAATTATACTGGAACTAGAAAATGCACAAGTACTCTCGGTCCTAGGTTATCCAGCAGGAAATGAAGAAATTAATTACTGATTTCCAAAGCCGATTTCTCAGCATCTTAATTTTCTTCCTCATAATCACTCCTTCACTGTAATAAAAGAAGCTTTTTCATTAGTTATGCAAAACTCCAAGACTTATAACTTCTTGATCTTCCCAAGAATTCTTATTATCAAAGCCTAAAAACTACTACAACTACTATTGTACTGACAAATACATAAAGGAGGTAGAAGGGGATCATCCATCACAGTGACAATCCATCACAAAAATAACCCACCCAGAACATGTAGGCCTAAAAACTTGAAATGGTCACTGCAGCTAGTACAAATTGTGGAACCTTAGAACTGCCAGGTTTCTCAAAAGCAAGTTCCCTCTTCATCTACTTGGGAAATATAGGGTTATTCCCATCTGTATCAATAAACAAATTTTGAAAAGAAGATATGCATTGGTTTTAATCACATGCTGTAAAAGATTAGCTGGTTTTTGCACCAGTTGTAGCTCTGTTCTGTTATCATTCCCATCATATTGAAAGCTTATCCAACAGATGCCCTCCTCTTACCCTCCAGTGGTTCTTTGTGTGCTCAAGACTAACACACTAACACAATGTTTTTCTGTATTAACCAGCAGAAGATATTTAGAGGAGTCTTTGTTGCCATAAAATAAGAAAAGCTGCATTAAAGGCATTCAAATTGTGTTCACTTGCAAGGAACAAGAGCAAAAAACGACGCCAGCACTTTGTGTAAGGTATGCCATGCAAAAACTAATTAAAGGGTTTGAAAAACAGTATTATAGATACTCTTTTGAAACTTTACTTCATTTAAGATTGGCTACCAATGATGTGCTGAATGTCACCTTTTTGTAGTAAGAATGAACAACCTCTCTGATAATAATCTAAACCACTTCAAAAAGCATAACCGGTTCTTTCAAAAGTATTTAAAAAACATGAACTCTGTGCTTGTCAAAGGAAAGCAACAACTGCTTTCCAAATTAATTAAACAGAATAACAGATAGAATTGACACACAGATTATTTATCTAACTAAAGTTCACAAGATATATTTAGCCTATAGTAAAAGAAAGGGTGTCACTTTTTGTTACATAATTCCAAGGTGACTGCTTATATTTTGAACTGTTAGGCTAATTCTAGCCTGAGCACAAATCTGTCTTTTATTTCATAATTAATTCTCAGTGTCAAAACCAGTAGATGTCTCTTTTTGTATCAACGTACTCTGTCTGTTAATTATACCACCATAAAAAATCAGGCTTGAAAACAGAATAATGTTGTGACAGTATGAAAGCACAAAAAGAAATTGAAGGAAATACAAAATTCAGGCTCAAGCAAGCAACTAGGTAAAGTGAGCTCCTAAATTCACTTGATAAAAGACTCAAATTCACAAAAACTTAAGCTTCTTTTAATACAATAACTGAAAAAAGTGCCTTCAAACTGAAAGTGGTTTAGTCATGCTGGTATCTTAATATGTAAAACAAAGTGTAGTATGTTGTTTTACATATGCAAGAGTTGTATTTTATATCATTACTCAAAATACTTGTATACAGAATGTGGAACCTCTACCAACAGACACAAGTCTGTTAGGGGTAAAATGGTGACAGGAGAAGGGAAAGGAAATTACTGAAACATACAGCTAAACGTTAGTGCTCTGGATCCCTCTTTTAAGTCCCACGTGTACACAAGTGCTTAAGTTAAGAGTGGAGGCTCCAAAATTAAATTCTTGAGAGTTAAAGCCTATGAAACAACTTCCCCAGAACCATCTCCTTCACTGCTGTTAGTCACCATCTCCAATGCAATTAATAAAACATGACTGTGCACATCATACAAGAATCTGGACTTCACTATGACAGAGAGCTCTAAACACCCATTCTCCTTGGAACTTTTATCTGCATAGAAATCACTGGAGAAACAGTTTGGAAGACTGAACATACAGTCTTCCTGTATGTTCAGCAGATGAGTCCTGGGCTCCGCCTGATTGAAACGGGAAGTAATTTTAATGACACACTCAACAGTCTCTCTAAACAGTGCTTCAGCTAACTTCTGTTGCAGCAGAGTCAAATGGAGGGAGTACTGCTTCGGCAAGTACTCAAAGCATCTGTTGGGTTTACACCAAGCTAGGTCCACACTCTAGAGAATGTTTAGCTCTGCAACCTGAAAAACTGAGAGGTAGCTGAGGTTCTGCAGCACAGAACACCCATGTTGACACTTCTTAAATGTGCCCATCTTCCACCTAACACATATCCCAGCTCCTTTCCTGAAACGTCACCCAGACATCTCAGGGGCAGTTTAATACTAATACAGTTCTAGAAGAACAAAACGAAACCCAAACCACCTGTTTCTTATTCCTATTTCGAAAACCTTTCGATAGCCTTAAAAAACTGTGACCAGCGGTGATACTGATGTCTCAGTCTTCCCCCTCACCTGCCATTGTGATCTTAGGCAAAAGTTCAGGTTTCAGCCTCAAAAATTACAGGATTATTTTAATTCCACCACCAATATCACAAAATCCTATTCAAACCTTCCACCATTTTTCATGTCCCCCTGTTTTCTTTCATACCATCACCTTCTCCTTTGTTACAGAGACCAGACTCTGCAATTTTTTTTTTTTTTTTAATGCTCCTAGCACTAGTAGTTCTTTGAGTTCTTCCTGTCTCTTGTGCACAGAATCTTTTCCATGAACTCATCTGTACAGCTTTCACCCTTCCTCCAGTTAATTCCCTTTGGAAGACCCTCATCTGCCATGCTGCCCACAGGAAAACCAGATGATTTATACTGACAAGTTAATTAAAAAAAATCAGCTGCTTCTTATTTAGCAGCCAACAGTCAAATACCCTGCTAAACTATTTCCCTCAATCTCCTTTGCATTTATGTTTTTATCTCCTTGTGGCAGGGACTGTTTTTTACATTTGGAAAGTACCTATTACTTTGTGAGAACAACAAAAAATGAGTACAAGTATGTGACACTCAGGTCCACAATGAAAAAAAAATCCCAAACTGTAAACATGTAAGAAGTGACTGAACTCTTCCAATTAAAATAGTAAAAGTTAAATCTACCAACGTTTTTGCTTTTTTTCTTTCAGTATTTATTTTTTCTCGACTAGGCTAAGTCTAGCCTTGCTCTCAAGTTTAGTTTTTTTTCTTTTTTTTTTTTTAGCAGAACTGCTTAAGTTATTTTCATAGCATACTGCAACTGGAGAATAGAAATGGTGTTATTAATCCATACTTTCTTATGTTTCTCTTACACCGCTTGGCACATTCCACCAGCTATGATATTTATTGGATTTAGTGAGCTGATTCAACCCATTGAAATGCTGAGGGGTGGGAGACTGCAAGCAAGTGGACAAATTCAAGTTGAGTAATTTCAGTGAAATACTGAACTATTCCAATAACATGGAAAGGAGTAAGATCAACCAAGAACGTGCATCCTTCTCTTACCCTCTCCTCCTTTAGTGACTGTAAGCTGTTAAGCCAGTTCAGCTGTTCCATTTAACTTCTTAGATACCGAATAAATTGTTAACCTCCAGGGTGCTGGTAGTGGAAGATTATGATAAAAAATTGTTTCAACTTCTTTACTGAAACAAAGGCCATACTGCTGACTTAAACTATTCTACCTTGAACAAGAAAGATGGAAATAGAATCCAAAAGCCAATAAACCCAAACAGAAGAACATGTAATATATATAGTTGGGGGGGGGGGGGGGGGGGAACCACAAAAAAAGAATGACACTACTAAATAAGTTCAGATGAATCACCACAGTGAATATTTTCTATTTTTTTACACTATTGTCATTAAGTCAAAAAGCCTCTTAATGAATTTTATATTTTGAGGCAATGTTTCAGAATAACTTTTTTAAAGGACCTCATGCCTAAAATATTTCATAGAATATACTGACAGAAAAAAATGTTTATTTTATAATAAAACAAAGGCTAACCTTTAAAAATATTTACTCATTTCTTGACTTGCTTGTATTGAGGATATACACCTGTATGTATTAAAAACATTTTTAGTAACTTCCTTAGATTCCCAGTTACATTCTCATGTCTATCTGACAACTGTCCGGATAAATTAATTTAACAAGGAAGTTGAATTCATATTAAAGAGAAAAGATAATTAGAAAGCCATGACATGCTACTTCCCAACATAACAGGATCATTGGCTGGAATCAATTAGTAATTCAGGTGGGACGAGACACCAGGAGGTCTCTAGTCCAACGTCCTGCTCCTCAGATCTGAGGTTAAACGAGTTAGTCAAGGCTTCATTCAGTTGGGTCTTCAAAACTGCCAAAGATGGAGACTGCACACCCTTCTGGGAAACCTCTTAAATTGCTCAGCTGTCCTCTTGGTGAAGTGAAATAAGACATTACCTCAAATCTGAATTCTCAGCTAGTTAGAAAACCACATGTATTTCAGTCTTGCAGACAAAACAATTAATGAGAGGAAAAATAGGAGACTGAAATGAGATGGGTATGCTGATGGTAAGAAAAGATAGTAAAACATTTTTTTAATTAAAACTCTACCACAGTTAATCCACATTTTTGTTCTTTAGAAAAAATTGTTTTGAGTTTCAATTTAATAACAAAAGTAATTTCTGGGTACCTTTGTTTATCATTAGTTGTCACATCCATCTTTCAGTCTGATTAATAGCTGGACTGTCATATTGTTAATGCAGAAAACAATAATATTAAAGGATACATGCAGGTATCCCCCCCTTAAATGGGGGAACTGAGTTCAGACACTCCCTCCAAACCAGTAGGTAATATACTCTCTGCACATGCAAAGTGATGCATATAATAATACTATTATTATAAAGTGTTTGTGCGCATCCACAATAGAAAGGCAACATGTTTCCTTGGGGCAGCAACAGTCTATTAAACTTACACTGGTTACAATAATTACCTTGCTGGGCCAATGAATATTATCTTTTGTTGTGTAAACAAAAAAATTTTGAAGTTCCACTTGTTTATACATTAATTGTTATTACTACAACATTATCAAATTAAAATATTTCAATATAAGAATTTAGTATAACATAATAACACAATATTATTACCATTCTTGCAAGTTTAGATATTTAGGCAGTCCATGTTTCTAAAACTACAGATTAACATCCTAAAATACTGTTTCTTGCTTCAGGTACAGAATGGAGGAAAACTTAAAACATGCGGAGATAAATGTAGATTACTATTTTTATGCTTTCTGGGCTTCTTCCCAGCAGCAAATCAATATAAAAAAAGATTTCAATAAACAGTACACATTTTTACTTACAGCAAAGCAGTTTCTGCTGTTTTTTAGATTAAAAGAATGTTTCTGTAAGCACATTTCAGGTATTGGGCCAGATCCTCAGAAAGCATAATAATTTTGGGACCTACCTGTACTTTAAAGTGGAAGTCAAAGACCTGCATAGCTCGGCACCAAGAAACCTGATACTGAAGATTACTTCTTGGCTAAACAGCAAATGCCCTGTTTTGGGGGTTTTCTTTTCATCCCTGCTCCTTTATGCTTTCTACCTATCACTCATCCAGAAACATTAAGAGGACAAACTAATACATTCGACAGAAAAACGTTAATGGCTGACTTCACTATAATTGGTCAACAACTTCACAAAGTGAAGGTTTTGGACAGAGAATAAAAAGAGGGAGCTTTGATAAGGCAGTCAGCCAGGTTGTTACTCTGGCTGGTTAACATTCGTTGCTGATTTAACAGTGGTAATTCCCAAGATAGGCATTGCTTCTTATGTAGGACTACCAAAGCACTTGAATTTAAATGTTTCCCTGTAAAATTTAAGCACTTGGTCAAGTGCATAAATCTCTATCAAGAGACTGCATGCACCCTTTCAATATTGAGTACTATTCAGTTAGCCAAAAGACTAAGTGAGATTAAGTCTCTGCCAAAACTGGTTCTTAACCACTCAATTAAATCTGACATGCTTTAAGAGACAAAAGGTGTTTAATCAGTTCTTACGGGTTTTTCTGACAGCTTGAGCATATGCAGCCTACTCTGTTCTTACTCAAGTCAATACCAAAAACTTCTGCAATGTTGCCTTTCATGGGCTTGAAGGAATAAGGCATACTTCCCATTTCCAGACTGGATACACACTGGTGCCAAAAATAAATATGAAGCTCCAGGTAGCAAAAAAGGCAAAGGAATTTGTATGGGCATGGGGTCATTAGCCCATAAAACCTAGACAGGTTTCCAAACAACTTCATAGAGCCTTATTTCTTAATTTTAACTTATATAACCACAAACTAAAGGTAAAAACGCACCAGGAAACAGTCTATCCTAAAATGACCTGCTACTGCTAAAGGGGGCTGTCCCGCATCCCCCTTTCCATCCTGCTGTCAGCTTCATGTTCCTGTCAGAATTGATGTTTCTAACCTTCTCCAGATCAATTCCAGTTCACCAAAAAGATCAGAAAGCTAACCTCAAAAGAAAAGTCTGTGCTTTTTCCCCCATTTTGGTGAACTGAGGCAGCTCAGAAATGGGTCTTCTAGTTCAGATCTGCGGCAAGATGTAGAGGAGGAACCCCATGGCCTGGAGCAGGTGAGAGATGGGGTTAAGAGCCAGGATAGAGTTAAAGCAAGCATGAAACGAGGAGGCAAGCCCTTTCCTTCCAGTGGCTGGAAACCACTGGACCAACTCAGCCACCCCAGAGACCTTATATTTCAAAATTTGAGACATGCTTTCCTTAAATATTAGGAACCCGAGATATCCGTTTTGATTCTCATTAACTGAAAAACTGAAATAACTTTGAAAATCTTAGCCAACAAGCAATATTTTGTTTCCTTCAAGCTCCTGACAAAATTCAGATAATGCATCACACCTAGAAAGAGGCTTGCAGAATTTGTATGTGACCAACTACAATTCAGTAAACAATTCACATGCAGAACTGCCTCCCTTTGCATCAAATGAATTGCGTTATAATGGAATGAGTGTGACACTTGAAAGAATTGCTTACAATTGCACATACAAGAGAAAAAGGTAGCTAAGTCTAAATTAAGATGTTGCCTATGAAGTTTCCAATAGGACCTTGACATGACTGTTGACCTACTCATGACATGATCACACCAGTAAGGATTTGGAATTCTATTAGTATTACCAGAGGAAAAAAGTCAAGGAGTCATCAGGAAAACAAATCTATATCTGCTACTCCATCAGCCAATTACTGTTGTTAAAGTGGAATTAGATGGGTATTGACAATGCGAAGGGGATAAGGATTAAGCAGATGACAGAGTATACGGCTAGCATTGCTGTTCTGTTTTTTTTTCCCCCTACAGAGAGCCTGAAAAAAACCTCTGATGCGAATATACTACACAGAATACAGTATTATAACTCTGATCATGTCCTGAAGTAGCAGTTATATACATTAGCCTTCCAGCCAACTACACCACCAGGCCAAAAACTAAATACAGTATCGAAGTGGAATCCGCTAAGGCAAGAGTACGATGTGACATTAACTTGACAACTCACTTCAACCTCAATTATCTGAATGCCATGAAGTAACGCAATTAAATTGTTAGAGGTATTTTTCTTAGTTCTTGAGAACTATTTTAATGTAATAAATGAAACCATAAAAATTTCTCAGTTAAACGTAGCAGTCCTCACAAAGTCAGTGGACTTTTGACATTTAAGGAGTTAACTTCATAGCCTATTTGTGAATCTTTTTAAATACCCCAAGTAATGTGAAAAAGGGTAGACCTGGAATTCTTACTGATTATTTTGACTGATATATCTATCATGCTGCAACCTGGCTTTACCACCATCTACAATAATCATTAATTTCTTTATAAACACAGACTCAATACGTAAGGAGTGTATATCTACATGGAAGAACAATACACAAAAACTTAGCAAACAATTTCCTCCTATAGTCTAGATTCATAGGCACACAACTTCATATAAGATAAGGGACATAAGTCAGTCAGTGTAAATGAAGCTAAAAATGAAGTTGTGACGAAGTAATATAAATTTTAATTGTTTTTATTTCTTACTGAGGATGCTAATACTACTGGTAGATGTGGCAAATCCACTGGACAGATTGTGTCAAATTCTCTTTTGAATCATATAATCTTCTGAATGTCACTGTTTTTAAATAATGGAAAACATTTGTTTTCAGCAAAAGTATTACATTCCTGCAGAATTACACAGCTATAACATGGGTTTTTCCTCCAAGAACAGCAGTACTGAATCACAAACTCTGTCTCCATGCAAATCAAAGGAAGAAACTTATCATATTCAAGTAACTTAGTAGCATTGTATTATTCAGTTTTTTTATTTGGTCCAAATAAACAAAGAATATCAGGTGACATAATACAATGTAAGAGGAAACTAGAAGGAATGAAATAGCTGAATTTCTAAAAATTAAAATTCTAAGTGAGGGATAAAAAGATAGTATGAAGCTGCATGTGCAGTAATTATTTCATTCTATTTAATACTTATTAGTGGTGATAAATGTAAATGTGTTTCATATACAGTTCAATTCAAAGAATTAGTATACTGTCTTTTCTGTTCCATGCTTCACTTGACTAAACCTTGCAGAGACCTGATTCTTATTCTGAGCTACCAGAAACAACATGTCTGCTTCCTCCTTGATCTATCATTCTTGGAACTCGAGGGACCTGCCCTTCTTGAAAACTTCCCAATAATTTTCTTGGCATTATCTTTTATCAGTACCTTAGGGAAATTTAACCTTCGACACTATTAAAACAGGAAAACACAACATTTTTAGAATATTAAGACAAAAGTTAAAGTAAGACTTAGAGACCGCTACAGCCATAGATCTAACCACATAAAAAAATAAATCAGTATAGCTTCTAATGGTAATGAACCAAAACATAAATAACATTGTCTAAAATAATTAAGGATAACAGAGGATACTAATTACTAAACACATCTGAACTGGCCAGCAGATCAATAACAGCAGCGTTTCTGAAGTTTTTAGTCCCTACCTGTTCATCACACATTCTGAATAAAGCAAACTGGAAATAAAACAAGCAACCCTACCTGGCTTCTTATGGCTTCACAACTGGCACTTAATTGACTTTGAGTTCTAATGAAGGCACAAACACTGATCAAATGTTGAAGCATTTATAAGGTTACTCCCACATGGACTTCTCTAATGCTAATTACAGAGTTTGTTGCAAGCCTTTCCTCAGGGGAGTTAATAAATTTGGGTTTGTCACCTTAGCCTGACTACTTCTTTTCAAGAAACTTAAGGTATTTAATGATCATTTACCTCTGAGCGACTGTCAAATTTAAGTGGATTGTCAAATTAACTTAGGAATTTCTGAAGATATTGGAATGAGGCAGGAAGGAAAGAAGAGAAAAACTGATGATAGCTCACCTCACTTCCACAGTAAACCCAGTTGAAAAAAGGCAAGAAAAAGTTGGCTTTCCGCTAGAGAATGACAATGGATAACACACTCCTCTCCCAGACAGAACAGATTTATTACACTGGAAAAAAATAGAGGTACCAATGCCATAGAATATACCTTCACAAAAGAGATTATACAATTCTAGTTATGCATTTCAATCCATTACCATAAAAAAGTCTAAGACAACATACATAGACATTCAAATTAATGTGATTTGGAGAGACAAAGAAAACGGTTGAAATTTTTTTCTAAGTTATATTGTCTCTCCAGCTATGAAGCAGCTCTGGTATAAATAATTTTTCTTGCCTGTGTACAGAGCAAATACCACAGACCTCACAGCATGCTTAGATGTTCTACTGCTATGAGGCCCTGGCAATCACTACCAACTTATCCCTGAAGACAGAAACTACATACCCAATTTCCAGAAGTTTCTGTACAACTTTGCTGACAAATGTCACTCAAATGAAGATTTTCAACAGCTCGTGAAAATTCTTCTATAACTTTCCATTTCTTCCTTCTTGTAACATGCTATTTCCATTAAAATGAAGTAGTTGCTATCACAGTCTATTCTTTCAACTTGCTGCAAGTATTCAGGTTAAAAATTAGTACAATATTAAAACAGATATTTGCTTTTAAATCTTAAAGTAACATGCATGTTACCAATGCATTACCATGCATAATACCAACAGATACACACTAGCGAGACCACTTCATGTGAGAATTTTGAGCTTTTACGACTGAAAAGAAAATGACTGCCAGTTTCTTTTTCAGCAGGCAGCAGCA
>NW_010545585.1:98357-125749 GCF_000687285.1 Phaethon lepturus
TCTGTATCCATTACTACCAAAGAGAATCTCTTAGTGACTTTCTGGAGTTTCAGCAACTGGAATGACAGTATTTAAAAAAAAAAAAAAGCAAAAAAAAAAGCGGTTTTTAGAGAACTGGTCAATGCCCAGGTGCAGCTACCTGGCATACGGAAAGATTTATATGAACTTACTAAGGATGACCTAAGTCTATATTTTACAAACAAAAAAAAGACTCAAATCCACAATATCTTCTTGATCTGCAGCAGACTGATGTTCTGCTAGCAAATGTTATGCCCAGTTTTACATTTCAGCTGCTCTTCAGATCAGCAATCAGCAGAATAGGTTGAACAGATACAGAAATATGGACAAAGAAGTTTTAACAGAGTAAGTTAGAAGATGCCCCTGTAGCCCATCAACTACTACACACTTGTTAATTTACTTAGGACAGATGAAGTAGTTTAACCTTCAGGTGCAAGAGAAGCAGTAGGAGTATTTGCATTGGTAACTCTTGTACACATACACATAAAAACAAGTGACTATTACACAAGTAGCTGGCTGATGACAAGTGGACAAAAGAGATAATTATATTGCCATCTCAAAAAAAAGGGATAGAACTGTAACATTTTACTCAAGAGCACTCACAGTAAAAGCAGTCATTTTGAGAATTCATTACTATCACACTACCATTAAGAGTAAGAGCTCTGAAGCCCATTTTAAGACTTTTTACACCTAGCCTTACATAGAATTTTCATATTTAAGCACTTGTTAAGAGTTGAAAACTCTGAAAGAAAACTTAAGGGTCAGCATTTGAATGACTGCAACTTTGTATGAATTCACAGTGCAACTGGCTGTATCTTTTCTCAGTTAGGGGACATTTCAAATACTTGTAAAAGTGATTGAGAATAAAGGGCAAGAGAGAAAGAGTACATAGGCAAGTAACATGCAGAAGTATAAACTTAAACCAATCCACTAAATGTAACCTGCCTTGCCAGATCTTTTTTAACTTATTGGAAAAGTTGCTCTACTTAATATTGACAGAGAGATGTGTAAATCAATACATTTGGAACAAGCGATATATTTTAATTTAAAAATGTTTAAACTGCAGCAGTAAATCTATGCACTTAGCACATACAAATCAGAGGGGTTTGCTTGTTGGGTGTTTTTGACAAGACAAGACAGTATGCGAAGCTCAGATGCAAGTTACACATAACAAAATAAACTTCTGGAAAAAACACATTAGCTAAAAATAGGAACATGTTGAAATGAATTCTAGTACCGTTAGCTTGAATTTACCTAATGAAGTCAAGGAAAGGACAGTATGGAAAAGTTACCAAAACTCTCAGAGTTCGTCTGTTTTGCAATCTGCTCCACCTACCTTCTAGTGTCAAACTTCAGACCCAGGCAGTTTTCAGTAAAACGAATGTGAGGAGAAAAGAAAGAGAGGAAAAAAGCAGCTCTAAAAGTCTCAAGTGTAACTAAAGGCTCTTCATTTCTTTCTTATGGTATAATACTGCCCCCACACATTCTCCCCATGCTACTTCAAAACTACCTTGCTACCTTTCCTAGTTTCATAATCTCTTACATGCACTAAGTTTATTAAACTTTCAGTAAAAATATACAAAGTTAAAATCCATTATCTCAATTTCACATTTTAACATGGACTAAAGTATGCCATACAGAAAAAAAAAAATTCTGTTGGTTTTTCTCTGATTAAAAAAACATACTATGGTAAAATTAGAGTCTCTCTAAGTCCGCAAAAAATACTCTGTAAATTCAAAAATAAAAGTTTGGTATGAAATTATCAATAAAAGGGGATGAGGTAGGAATCTATTAACTATGTATCGAAAGAATAATTATTTGAGGAGAAGGAGCAGGCAAGCTGGGACAGTCTTAAAAGGATCTCAAGTTAAAGAAGTGTTAATTAATATATTCCATAAAGTTATTTGCGATTCTCATTTTGTATTCTTTATCACTGAAGGGTAATTGTGATAAACGGAGATAAACGGTTCTTAAAAAAGAAAAAATCTCTACAGATTATTTCAGCCATGAAATTATTAGTCTTAGATTTATAAAGTTATAATTGCTTATTTTAGAAACAATGATGTCACCTTCATTACATACCACTTCTACAGACTAAAATTTTTCTTGGCAGCGCTACTGCTCTTCTTTGTGTTTGCCCTATTTGCTATAGCCTAGCATATAATCAAAGTTTCTGCTGTTTCTGCAAATGAATTCATCAAGTTCATAGTAATTTGAAATTGGACTACGACTTTGATCATAACAAATTAGTGCTAATAAGGCCAACTGTTCATTCACCATGATGCTATGCTAAATTTGTGATGAATGGTAAAAGACTGATTATTATTTTACTTTTAAGTACAGTAAGAGAACACTAGAACCGAGAGCCAGTACTAAATAATTCAAAATGGATTTCAGAAAATGTTTCTCTTTTCTCTTCCTTTCCATGTCCTGTAAACACTGACCAGTAATACGTTCACTTCTAATAGCTAACCCTTGTAATAGCTAACCACTACCTGAATCTAAAATCTAAATAAACTGCTCCTGGAAAATGGTTGTGGATAAATAAAATAAAGAAGTTTTTACGAATCACCTCTAAAGTCCACTGGAATGTGCAAACACCAAAAGAAAGAACATTTATATTCTTCTAAAAGTGATAAAATACAAAAGATCAAAAGTATGTTAAAAGCAACTGCACCGTCTTCCTGATTATTTGGGTTCTATCTTCAAAACAAGCTTTCCCTGTCAGCCTGTACACCCATCCCATAACAAAGTTTTTGCTGTACTTTGTGTAGCACCAAAAAAATCTGACCTTTCCTGCTAAGCTGTCAAGGATTTTTATCCAAGTCTTAGGAATTTTCCACTTTGAATGGAAAAAGGTTGCTGGTTACAATATTCCATCCCTTGCAATCCATGTAAATTCCTTCTGCTGGGATGACTGTCTTGAATCGGTCTCTGGAGGCCAGAGCTCATAATGCTCCTAAGCAGCTAGAGTGCTTTGTTCGGTGGGTGCACACTGATGCATTTCCAAGCAAGGTCTGTTGCTGCTTTTCAGTCTCTGGTGTTACCACTCTTTAATGGCAACATGTATTCAGCTTTGCATTAGGCTTACTGTGATAAATAGATTTATTGAAATTACTACCAAAACAAGTACAAACAATGCTGGTAAGGAAGGAAACTATGATTGTAAAGAATACTGGAAAAAGACCCCAAGAGAAAATGCCATGAAAATATGAAAGAAAAAAGACATGAAGAGAAAATGCCATGAAATGTCTGTGGAAAATGAGAGTATAGGAAACAATATATATGACGACACAGCAGGTGGCCTTCCCGCTTCATCATGGTTTTGGCTGGGATAGTTAATTTTCTTCCTAGTAGCTAGTATAGTACTGTGTTTTGGATTTACAATGAGAACAAAGTTGCTAACCTGCTGATGTTTTAGTTGTTGCTGAGCAGCGCTTATACTCAGTCAAGGAATATTTCAACTTCTCATACTGCCCTGCCAGTGAGGAGGCTGTGGGGGCACAAGAACCTGCGAGAGGACACAGCCAGGACAGCTGACCCAAACTCGCCAAAGGGGTATTCCATACCATATGACATCATGCTGAATGATAAAACTGGGGGGAGTTATCAGTGGGGTGGCAGCTGTTGCTTGGGGACTGGCTGGGCATCAGTCAGTGGGTGGTGAGCAACTGTATTATGCATCACTTGTTTTGTATATTCTATTATTATTTTCCCCTCCTTTTCTATCCTATTAAGTTGTCTTTATCTCATCCCAAAAGTTTTACATTTTTTCTGATTCTCTCCCCCATCCGACTGAGGCGGAGCAAGTGAATGGTTGTGCGGTGTTTAGCTGCCTGCCGGGTTAAACCACACCACCTCTATTTCCTCTTCCAAACCCACCACTTCAGTGATACTAAGAGGTAGTTCAATGCAGGACTGATGCAAGAGAGAAGGGGGTTTCTGGTTTATTTTTTGACTTAAATGAGACAATCAAGTAACACATTTTTAGTTCATATTTGGACAACACAGAACTCTTAACATTTTTAAACTCTTAACATTCCTACCAGCCTAATGGTCTGGGGTCAGGTAATGCGTGCCTCCATGTAATGGGTTACATGATAGGAAGTAGAGCACGATAGAGGCTGCTGCCAGTGAGTTGGTACTTTATGCAGCGCCTCTCCGAACGCTTGCCTCTGCTAACATGCATATGTCCACTGAGCCCTAAGTAACACTACACAGATTTTCTGTCATTTCTGGAATTTATACATTTAAACTAGGTAGAGAGGGGCCTAACTGGTCAAGTCTGACAATTCAGATAGAATGCCAGGGATGGGAAGAAAGCACAGCACCTTGGTAGAAACAAGGCAATACTGACACAACAGCACAAAGCATCAGGCTCTTAAAAATGAAAGCCTCAAGCATTAAGATTTGATAAGGCTGTTCTTCACTGTTTTAGAAGATAAATATTTCATGCTTTTAATTCTTTTTAGTAAACCTAAATAATACTTTTTTACTAAAATACTTAAGTACAGAGAAACACTTCGCATTTGGTTTTGGCAACACAGACTGTCATCCGAGTACACATCAGCATTATTCAAAGAACAACCTTTACTTTTACCATATCCCCATTTTAAAATTCCTTTATTTAATAAATATGCATCTTTCTGCTACATGCTCTACATCAAAGATCTTCCTTGCTGTTCTTAGAGCCCATGCACTATAAACCCTATTCTGCGTCACCGATTTTAAATTTCATCTATAAAAGTAATTTTACATATACTACAAATAACAATACATGCCCCAGTTTGAATATTAAAGCTGTAATTCAATTTCAAGGTTCTTCTGACAGTATTCTAGTATCACCCTATTTTTCAAAATGCTACTTGAATCCTTTTCAGTAAATTCACAAACTACCACAAATCAACAGCTTAAAAGCAGATATATTGCATCAAGAACTTCACTAAGGCTTATTGCTATCCATTCAAACACTGAGAAGTTGGTCCTATAATAATAGAAATTAACAAAAATAATTAAAATTTATAAGGAAGTTACACAGTTCCATGTTCATAATCCATACCTACACACAGTCTTTACAACTTACTATGTATTTTCTTCTTGCATTTCTATCAAAGGGAAGGGAAGGTATTATTATTAGTTATTAGACAGAGAGGTATGAAAACCCAGACATGTAAATCCAGATTTACAGAGTGTAAACTCCACCCAAGTCTCTGTTCCTTAGATTTTATTAGCTTTAATTGCTCAGAGATACCTAACTAATAGACAATACTAGGCTTGGACTAGATGAAACAGCCACTGAACTGGGTGTAAGTCTCAAGAGACTTACTCGTTCCTCTGTAAAGCATGAGATTGTATCAATACAGTCACTGCTGGAAAATTATATAACATACAATCACATGAGGTATAGTGAGCATACGTACTAAAACTATAGTGTTCTATACCGAAGAGAAATGATAGCTTTTTGAAAAGCTAACCACAGTACTTAGAAATTTATTTACTTTCTCCTTGTTAGGAAGCAGACTGGTACCATAGAAGTAATTTGCATTTCTTTCTTAAATACGATTAGCATTAGTACATTACGTATAGGTGTTGTCCAAGCACACAAGAGGTTTTATACCAGTTATGTACTCAGTTTTCAGTTCTAATTTTACCTTCTCCAAGGCATTTTATCGAAGCAAATAGTTTGTGTAACCTTAGTAATAGACAAATGAAAAAAACCAACACACTTTTGAACTCTTTTCCCCCCCTCCATTTTCTCAAGTTTCTCTTTGTACTGATGTAAGCATCTACATATACACAACCAAACCAAGGCTACGTATCCTGTATTGGGCACGGCTGGCAGGGTTTTGGCAGCTGGGGGTGGGGCTGCAGGGGTGACCTGTGTAGGAGGAGGTCAGGGACTGCTCTGTGCCAGTCACAGTTGGTACCACTTGGCTCCGTGACAGACAAAAGGGACCCACTGTGCACCAAAATGGAACCAAAGGAGTCCCTGGTGCCTCTTCAAAAGAGTATTTAGGAATGGGAGGTAAAAGCCAGAAGGAAACACACACAGGAGGATAGGGAAGGGAGATGCCAGAAGAAGACAAATGCTAAACAGAGGAGACACAAGAGCCACTACTGGGACAGGAGAGATGCATGAATAGGCACAAGTGAGAAAGACAGACTGGATGAGCAGACAGTACAGCAGGAGAATTTCTGAAGCAAATGAGCCATCCAAGCAAGGGCTGGAGACAAGACTTGAGGAGGAAGTACAACCCCAAAGGGACCACAGTTGGTGGGGCAACCAGTGCCAGAGCAATTTGGTAAGAAATAAGGAGCAAGAAAAGGAACTGCAACGCACTGCACCTCCCATCATCCCACCGAACAGACTGAACGTAATGTGCAGCGAGAAGACTGGAGATCAAAAAGCGGGGATGAGAGGTGTCTGGAGGGAAGGGGAGGTGGGCTTCTCTAAGTATTTGATTGTTTTTATTTTTCAGCACCAACATCAGTAATTGAAAGGTTGTTAAATGGCAATAAATTAAACTGATTGACATTCCCCAACATGAAGCTGTTGTTCAACCTGTGACATATCCCTAAAGCAGGAAAGCTGCCAGCCTTAAAACCAGATAGGTAAATTTATCCTGGGACTGTCGTACTTACATATACACATATAGTTAATACTTTATCCTTTATGTTAACCTAGAGCTTGATCCCTGTAAAGACAGTTTACCATTATACTGTTTGTTCCATAAAGTCGTTGTTCTATTCATGCTTTCACAAAATAATTTTTTAGCTTGGTTTTGTGAGAAAAAGGAGACATGCATAATTACCTTCAACTTTTGACCTCCTACCACTCGCTCACTAGCTTTTAAGCCCATTAGCAAATTTCAGCTCATTCTAAAAGAGATGTGTTAAAAATAAGTTTGCATTTGTGACAGTGAGTGGGCAGAGACACCCAAACCAGTGCCCTCACGCTGTGGAGACACCAGCATGAGCTCAGCCAGTTCACGCATGGAGCGAGGAACAATCCACATCATACACTGCCTCTTTTCAGACTGGCAGTTAGGAGTTGTAAGGACTGTATGCACGTATGCAGGTCCAAAGATACATGAAAAGGGAACTGTGAGTATCACTGGGAACAGATAAAAGACTGAAGCCAGAAAAAAGGGAAGGGCGTGCTAAAGTTACTGTGGCTAAAGGACTTTGTAAAGGATTTTCTGTTTGGCAGCAGAAAGAAATCCTTAAGGAACTAGAGTTCTTTGTGATGGTGAAGAAGAATTTTATTTGCTAACTGCATTTTATATGTTGTCAACATGAAAACAGGCATTTTGTTAAACTTTCAACTGTTGAAAACGGGTGTTCAGAGTCTGCGGTGTGAAACCTAACACAGTAAACATATGCACTTCAGCTTCTGAAAGTCCTAGAAGCAGCACCCATTTTTTCAGCCTACAAAAGCAAGTCAGTGCTTCCCAATGTAAACAAAAATACATATGGAATTCAGAAACAGCCACAGCCAGGAAAGCACACCAATTGATTAATTGACCTGGCCAGAACATTACTTGGCAAGAGAAAGACACACAAAGATCACAAGCAAAGGACAGGAATAATTCATAGTTCTTAGGTCAACTTGCTTCACTTGAAAGAGACTAAACGAATTAAAACAAGGCACACAAAAACACTGGGACAATCTCAAAGGGGTTCTCCCCAGTCTCAAGCTGCCACAACCTACCATCCTGTTGCATATGACAAAAACTCATGGTAACGCCTGCCAAAAGAAAACTACGTATCTATCCTCACTTGTTTGACAGCTTTCAAATCAGCCATGGCTACACAGTAGGTGAGACTCTGCCAGACTCCCAGGAGATCCTTGGCCAGGTGTAATTGGCACTGAGAGAACGAGGATTCCAGTTCTGGATTATCACTTTTACGAGAGAAGGCTTGAAGTGCCTGGGATTTGCCAGCCTTCCCCAAACTGTTCTTCAGAGACAAGTTCTTAAGCACATAGGTGCTGCTTACTCAAACAACAATAAAATACTTTTCTGTCAGGTGTCATGGTTTAGCCCCAGCCAGCAACTAAGCACCACGCAGCCGCTCACTCACTCCCCCACGGTGGGACGGGGGAGAGAATCGGAAGATTGAGATAAAGACCATTTAGTAAGTAAAGCAAAAGCCGCGCATGCAAGCAAAGCAAAACAAGGAATTCATTCACTACTCCCCATGGGCAGGCAAGTGTTCAGCCATCTCCAGGGAAGCAGGGCCCCATCACGCATAATGGTTTCTTGGGAAGACAGATGCCATAACTCCGAACATCCCTCCACCCCGCCCTTCTTCTTTGTCCCAACTTTATATACTGAGCATGACGTCATATGGTATGGAATATCTCTTTGGCCAGCCTGGGTCAGCTGTCCCGGCTGTGTCCTCTCTCAACTTCCCATGCACCCCCAGCCTTCTCGCTGGCAGGCCAGCACGAGAAGCTGGACTGTCCTTGAGTACTTAGCAACAACTCAAAACATCAGCACGTTATCAACAGTTTCTCATCCCAAATCCAAAGCATAGCCTCACACTAGCTTCTGTGAAGAAAATTAACTCTACCCTGGCCGAAACCAGAACATCAGGCCACAAAACACCTAGATGATGCTAAACAGCATTGGGCATACAGACCAAAAGGACTGGTCTATACAAAGCACACAGCCACGTAAACTTGAAGAACGATGTACAAACCCAGACAAGAGCCACCAACTTCCTCAATGCTCGGAGTAGGAAGATGTCCGTTAAGTAAAGCACACAAAGCTTCAAAAAGTCTGCTCAAAGAATGTGTGCCAGGCATTTTGCTAAAGGATAGATCATTAATGGTTTCAATTACCTCCCCTTGGGGAGGGGGCTGCCAAGACAAACCCTCTTAGTTATACCACAAAGGTTAAGTGGGGTGAAAAAGTCCCACTCCTCCCCAGCTGTGAGCACCTCACCAGTTTGATAATTTTGATAAAGAAATAAATGAATGCTTTATGTGTTTAGGTTTAATTAGTCCAATGCCAGCAGAGTTGCCAATAGCCGGTATTATACTTGGGTTTGTGTCTGCTTTGATTAACTCTCTTAAGAGCTGACCAGCTCTGTCACCCTACTGGAATAATCTATTTTGCGCAAGTCAAGGCCATTTGAGACCTCTGGGCTATGTGTACACTGACAGCACGGCTGGCCACTTTCAGCTCCTCCAGCAAGACAGTAAAATAAAGGGGACGCCAGATGTACCTGAATCTCCAGGCAGTTTTTTGCCTTTAGGTTCAGGTAGACAAGAAAGCCTGTTTATTTTCTTCTGAAGTCATAAGAAATGGTTGCACTTGGTAACACACTTTGGAAGCCACAAACAGCATAGTGGACAGTACCTCAAGGATATTACTTACCTTCTAAAGCAAACTGTCTAAACATTCACCTGTTCCCTAAACATTTCTATGCACAGGAGGCAAGCAACCTGCTTTCAAGAAAAATACTTCTACAGTTGATCTTCATGGCAACAAAGGTATAACTGAAAATTGAACAGTATCATTACAACATTTAGTATCCTACCAAAACAGCCACAATGAGTACTGAGAACTACTGATTCAAACACATTCTTCACAGTGCAATGTTCCCATTTCAATTATTTTGAGATTAAGTTTCTTTTCCTTACTAAATAGAAGAACTGTAGAAGAAACACATCCAAAAGAAATCCAGAATTTTTGAACATAAAAAACTACAACATTAACTGAAAAGTCAACATTTTCTCTCAAAGAACCAGTAACAAACAGTACATCAATAGTCTGCAATAATCTTGGATAATTTTGCTAGCATTTTAGTTAAAGCTCTCTTTGAAATTGAAGTGTTTTCTACTCTCATCATCACTAGATGGTAAACTGGCAGACTATAGATACAATGGATGCAATCTAACACAATATAGTACTCTCTTATCTATTAACCTAGCATTAAAAGAACACTACACGATTGAGGACCTATTTCTCTAAGGTCCCAGAACCTCTCAATACATCACCACAACTAAAAGCCAGTAGTCATACTGAAGCTTTCCATGTTCATGAGGGATTTCGGGTCTGCTGCACTCTAAGACTGCTCAACAGTTCTGAGCATACCACCCACAGTAGTAACTCCCCTGAAATAAGCAAAGCGTGAACAAATCTCCCTCCATAGAAAAAAAAAAGAAAAGGCAAAATGGTCCCCCTGACCCAAACCCTGAAAAAAACCCCAAGCAGATTGCTTTTTAGAAAGCACCTTTCCCTGCCATGTAATATCTAAAAGACAGAGAAGACTATAATGGAACATCTGGACAACCACTGGAGTTTGCTACTAATGCATTATATTGACTCTGCTTATATTTTGTAATTTTGTGTTGCTTTACTGTACACACATCTCAACTTTTTTTTGTAGAAATCATGCTCACTATATGACAGTCTTCTGATTTTGAAGAAAACACATTTGCACTGAAAAGATATGAGAATTCTCTTCCATGCAACTTAAGTACTTTCTGAAATAAAGAATCATGGCAAACAGTAAAGTCTGAGAAAGGATAGTATAATGAAGTACCGAGAAAATTATGTTTTGAAGTTAGAAAGATTTTACACAAAGTTAAAAAGATCAAGCTTTTCTAATGTGAGAATTGTTAATTCTCTGAGATCATTTACAGCCTTGCACCAGTTTACGCCATTAAATATTCATTATACCAACTACGCTTACTGATGCTTTGCTAGCTTCTTTCCTCCTACGCACTTCTTCCAATCAGGGAACAATGTGGCAAAAATAGAGTTACTCCTTCTACAGATCATGCATCCTCAGGCTGTTGGTTGCAAATGCCCCCTTCAAAGCTTATTTCTTTCTGGATCTTGCCAATTATTAGTACTAGGTAGGTGATCTCCAGTGCCCCATGGCAGTGACATATACATATTTAAGCAATTAAAACAGACAACGTATTTATAACAATTTGCTAAAAGACAACATGAACACACACAGTACCTTTGTTAGATTCTTCCTCTAATTCTATGGTAGCTTGCTCTGCCTTTCTCATGTAGGCTGTAGTCCTACAGAGCGCATACCTCAGAGTAAGAGTCCTCAGGGGACTCTAGACAGATTTATATAATTGCTGGAACTCAGCTTTGTTGCAAGTGTTTTTGACTATTTTTGTAACACACACACTTATAACCGGAAATAGTAGTAGTAGTAGTGGGTAGTACTGACTTTGACATTTTAAAGAGGCCATCTTTACCCAACTTACTCTTGAAGAATTTTCTAAATACATGCATTATGACATATGAACCCCTTAATATGTACTCTGAATATTAGATTTGTATTTGTACACAATTAGAGTAAGGCTTAACAAATGTGTAACAATCGTACTCCCATATAAAAATAAGAAATTAACTTTGAGAGAGACATGAACATATTGACACTATTTTTAGATGAGCAGGTAAGACCTGTAATTAAAGCTTGATCTTTGCCTAAGAAAACATCTGTTTTCTTCACTGTGTAATTAATAAAATTAATGAATTCAAATCCATCCGCACAAATGATTTTTTTAACTCTGAAATCAATCACTAAAACCCAAGACACTTTCAGCTACACAAATTTACCAATAAGTGATACTGTAGATCAGGTTCAAATTATGAATGTAATTTTCTTCATAGTTATGTTTGAAACATTTTCGAACCTTCTCCCTCTGTTCTGCCATTATTGACATTTATAATATAAACAAAACAGATTTGTGACTTAAGAAATTTGATACAGGTATGTACTACATTAAGCTTCTCATATATAACTTGTCAGAAAACTGACAAGAAGATCACATTGTTTAACTGGATCAGAACAGGAAATATGCTTATTGGTAGATTTTTATAAAATTAAGACTACCCCTCTCTGACACATTTTATTATATACAGAGCAGAAAACTGCTGAACAGTGAACACAATTTCACAACGCAGATTAGCATTAGAGAAAGTGATGACAAATTTCTTTTAAAATATCTTCTTCTTAGAAATGTGTTACTTCTAAGAATGTGAATGGCAGATGACCATACTTGAAGAGGTTAGCATTGGATACTTACAGACACAACAAATAGTGGGAAACATACAGTATGCTTTAGTGATCTCCAGTACTATCACTGTCTTGCTGCTATAAAGGCACAACAAAAGGAGGCTTCTATCATACCCTGTACGGTCACAGCTAGGTTCCAATTCAAAAGTGCAATTCTGATCATTCATATTAAAAATCTTTGGCCAAAGCCTATGTATCTGTTCATTTGCTGTAATTGTGTCCAGCTTCCTCTTTGAATCAGGAAGATGTGCAGGAGAAAACCAGGTAACAATCTCATAAGTACTTGTTTTATAAATCTGGCCCTCAGTCAAGAAGTTGCAGTGAAAAGTCTTTTAATCACCTTCTGATCAGAATTTACTGGATTGTATCTAAGTTCAAGGGTATTAAAATGTGCAAAGGAGACTATGAAAAAATGCCTAGGTTATAGATTTTAACTTCTTAACTAGAAAATTGACTCAAAATAGATATTCTAATTTACAATGAATCAAAAGGAAAAACATTAGACCATAGCAAAAGTGGCACAAATGTATCAAAAAGCAAATGAATAAACATTTGAAAAGATTTATTATTAGAAATTGTAATAAATTTTGGAAAGATGAATCGATTTTAGTTAAAAGGTATAACTGACAATTTATTGGGCGGGAAGATGCATTATTTTCCAATTGTTATCCACCTACAGTAAAACTGATTTGTGTCCTATTGTATTTTATGGAAAAGGAGAGAGCAACTTTCAGTGATTTAGATTAAATGTATTAATCATAACCAGGCACTGTGAACTATATATCTACTGTTAAAGAAGATTTTTGACATTTAATTCTGTAGCAATATTTTGGCTCTGTACCACTCTTCCTAAATCCAATTCCTGCTACAGTTGGCAGATTTCTCCCTTTTAATTTTATGAGGCTTAAAGTAGCATTTAACCACCCATGCGGTAAATAATGCAGGATTAGAAATATTTAGTGTTTTGTTTCCCTTTGAAGAGTACCAATCCATCAACCCCCAAATATTTTTAAAACATTTTCCACATTCTAGTAATAGTTAATGTAAGATTCAGTAAAACACCCTATGTAAATGAAGTGGTTTTCCTGAAACAAAAAAATCACATTACACCCCTAAAGAAAATATGCATATACATCACTGATATAGGGGAATTCATTTTATAAATGAATTAGTTTGTGTACAAAGAAAACTTCGATAAATCCTTCAGAGTTTTTAAACGTTATATATGATGTGACTGACTATTGCATAGATATTCTCAATAATCTGACAAAATACAGTTCTGTTTTCCTGAACAAGGGATAACAATATATTTTGAAATATTTATGCCCAAGTTAACACTGAAATGCAAGCTTTTATTTATGCAAAAACCCAGCTTGTTTTCATGCAGTCATTTCTTATCTTTTGCTTAACTGCTATATTTCACCACATGGGAAAGCTGCTTCATGCTAACTTCTAACAGGCAATGTTCTTAAAAGTTATTCTAGGTACTGCAAATTGTCTTAAATTGCCTTAGCCGTACACCAACAATTAGATTCTAGAGTTTTTAAAAACACAAACAAAAGAAAGCAAGCAGTATGGCAACAAAAATCTCAATTGCCATATGCATGCTTTCTTTTTCAAAGCATAACAGCATGACATAAAACAGAAAAAAGGTTTCTTTTTCTCCAATTTGACTATGTTCTACAGAGAATAAAAATGCAACCTACTGTAAAAATAGTGTATCTATCTGTTTAAGTCTTTGTAAAATAAGTCTTTTAGAACTAGGCAATGCAACAAGAAGGGATCAGGGAGAAGAGGAAACAGAGCACATTTTATTTAATGCTCTTTAAAGTTAATTTCACACCTATTTAAAAAAATATATACCTATAGCAGGAGAGTTGCAACAGAGTTTCCCATCAGCTAGCAGTAAGAAAATGACTCTGTAAATAAACAATTTCCAGTTCTCTGAACTGAGGAGAAGTTTCTTCACTGACCTTTAAAACCATAACCTGCAGGAGTGCTAAGTCAAGGCTGAGAAACAGAATAAGAAAGTTATTCTCATACTTGTGAATGCAGGTTTTAAAATCATCTGTCAAACAAGGAACTACCTAAAGTTAATAGTGAGAAAAGGAAAATCAAACCACAACAAAAATCAGATCATCAGAAGCAAGTAAGAGTTTGCTGAATCAAATTGCGAGGGGCTGAGTGGAACAGACTTTGAATAGTTATCAAAACTGTTGGACTGAAAGGGTTCACTTGATCAGTTATAACCGTTTATGCTTCACTTTAAAAAGAAGCTAAAAAAGCAGCTGCTGTGTCCTAACTGAAGGGACAGTAATTAAAAGGCAAGGACGAGTCTCTTGAACCACTCCAGTCAGAATTGCTGATGTTAAAACTTTTCTTATTGTCCTTTTTATTCTGATATATGATATGTAATTCGGTAATTGGACAACTGGTTTAAGTACACACAAAACAGGAAGACCGTTACGCTTTTGAAAAGATCTTACCAACATCATATATATGGTTTTCCACAACATCAAGAGACTACTAAAGAGAGGAGCTTCGAATTTTCCTGTGACTTACCTCACAACATTATTAATTTACTGATTACCCTCAGGAAATGACCTTTTGATTCTAGGATTGCTTATTACCACTTATTTAAAGTTAGCATTGCAGTCTCTGATATTGGATAGACAGTTTAAGAAAGTATTCACTTGTGCAACTCATTCAATTTGATAATCTCTCATAAGCACATTAAACAAAGCCTACAGTTCTGTAAAGAAGGGGGTCTCTTCTGCATTCAGCTACGTGTTTACTTGCTGTAAATACCATGTGATAAGTGTCACAAGAGGCAGTCCCTGAGAAATTTCGAGTACTTTCTTCCCTCCTCAAAGCTACGCTCTCAATATGCACATTTGATTTTCTTATTTCAAGAAACAAAATGGTAGCAAACACGTAATTTTCCAGGGTCACAGGTAAGTTACGCTACAACTGTGGTTCACTCTACTTCTTTATGGTTATTTTTAATACCTTACAGAACATTGTCTTGGTATCAGATTAACTAACATCACAGTAATCAAACAGGACAGCAGAGGAAGGAGTACCTTTCCATTCCTGTATTATAACTCACATTACAAAAGGAGCAGAATAACTTTCTTGGGCAATTCAATTTCAACACAAGGCATCATGTGTGTTTGCTACTTTATTTTCTGTGCTGTATTTTGAAGTTAAAGATGCATCTCCATGACAAATTGCACACTAAAGATCCAGTTTAATTCACTATTTTTCCAGATGCCTCTTACTCTGGGTACAAGCCATATGAACTCACATGGTATATAGAAAAAAGAAGCCAAACATTTTAAGTTGCAGCTTGTATTTTTGGTTTTGTTATAAACAAAACAAGATTAAAACATTTAAATTCCCTGTCTTTGCCTTGTACTAGTTATTTGAAAGATACGCTGCTAAATGATATTGATCACTTTTCAGACTAAATTTTTTTAATATGTATTACATAAAGTAAGGCTAGACCAGATCTAGCAAACAAAACAAATTAATACATCTGAGTAATAAATTGTATCTCAGAACAAATCTAAGAGGTTACTATTAATAGGATTAATCTAGACACCTAAAGATAGGCAGAGTACTTCTATTAGATACCGAAATTGCCATTGTTTTCCCCGCAGATGGCCACCATACGAAATGCAACTGAAAAAACAGATGGACTACTTTCAAGTTGTTCCATCTATCAGTAGCCCTCATTCTCCCACACCACCTATTCTAGGCTGTCATGGTTTAGCCCCAGCCAGCAACTAAGCACCACGCAGCTGCTTGCTCACTCCCCCATGGTGGGACGGGGGAGAGAATCGGAGGGGGAGAGAATCAGAGGGTAAAAGTGAGAAAACTCATGGGTTGAGATAAGACAGTTTAATAAGTAAAGCAAAAGCCGCACATGCAAGAAAAGCAAAACAAGGAATTCATTCACCACTCCCCATGGGCAGGCAGGTGTTCAGCCATCTCCAGGGAAGCAGGGCCCCATCACGCATAATGGTTTCTTGGGAAGACAGATGCCATAACTCCGAACGTCCCTCCACCCCTCCCTTCTTCTTCGTCCCAACTTTATATACTGAGCATGACGTCATATGGTGTGGACTATCCCTTTGGCCAGTCTGGGTCAGCTGTCCCAGCTGTGTCCCCTCCCAGCTTCCTGTGCACCACCACAGCCTTCTCGCTGGCAGGCCAGAGCATGAAAAGCTGGACTGTCCTTGAGTACTTAGCAACAACTCAAAACATCAGCACGTTATCAACAGTTTCTCATCCCAAATCCGAAACATAGCCTCACGTTAGCTTTTATGAAGAAAATTAACTCTGCCCAGCTGAAACCAGGACATAGGCAAAAACATGAAGTTTCCTATGGAGTGGCAAACCAACTCATGTGATTGAGTTATGGTTTGAATTAGGAAGAAACTTTCAAGAGTTTAGGTGTTGTATCTGATCTTGTACTTGCTTTCCATTAAAGCAAGAAGCTAAACAGCGTGTTAGCTGAAATCACTGTCATGATTTACTTGACATTTATGATGTTACCACAGCATAAATGAGATGTTGCTCATCAGCTAAACCACAGTATCTGCGCATGTGTTCCTTGCCTGTCACACATCTGATTTTGTCTATTCTCAGCATTAAATAATCAACTCCCCCATCAAGTTCAATACAAGGAAATACAACTCCTAACTTGACTCTGGATACAAGATGCTGCTGTTTTACCATTAATTCTTTAAAATGCTGCTATTGAGGCATTAAGAAGTTTCTAGAAGAGACACAACTGAGCGAAATTTTTGCAGAAAAGACACTAAAAGCAATTACATTTAAAGACAAATTTTTTTCATTAGAATTGCACTAAAACTAAAACATCAAAGAACCAATATGGACTTAGGAAGTCAAAACAAGCAAAATCCAAATGTCTGCACAAGAAACACTTCATACAGCCAGACACCAGAAAGGGGGATTTTCTTTGTGATAAGCAGCAGAAAACAAGAGGAATAATTATGCTACCTCATATTTTGAAGTCAGAGGTTTTAAAAATCATTATCTGTAAAGAGTGCTGTAAAACTGTATTAAATGTGTTTTCAAGACAGACACTAACTGAAGAATAAAAGGGATATCATTATGCTATTTACCCTGGTTTAAAAGTAAAATTAAGTGAAATTGTAGATGACTATCATTTGAGCAGTTGGGGTAAGGTGAATTACAAGGAATACTGCTCAGACTAACAGTTCATAGCACTTGTCACCATGAATAAACCACAAGATGCTTTTAAAAAGCAAGCAGTACATTTGACATTTCTGAGACTAATGCTGGAGGGCAACTATTTTGCTGAAGTGGGATGCTGTTTTTGACACTATACTTGAAGTGAGAGTCCAAGAAAAGACTAAGTCACCACACTCACTTCAGCTAGACAGAAGTTAATCTTTGATATTTTAAAGGTATGCTTTGACCACCACAGCAGGTGAAATATACCAAGAAAAACCACTGCGAGCTCTGTTGCGCAGAGTCTGTTTCAGTAGTTATACCTAGGAGATATGTTCATTTTGTTGATAAAGTACAATTCTTACCTCTACAAGCTATTAATGTCCTGATGCAATTTAAACTATTTTTTTTTTGATAGTCATACGTTCACTAGAATGAAACTAGGACACAATTCAAGACTATCCACCTTCATTTTCAAGATAAGTGATATAGAAGATAAGAATAAAACAAACACATGGTCACCTTCACCAGTTAATGCCTTTACAACTATTGTAAGTCAGCTGACAATTTCTGTATTCTAATGATGGCAGAGGGGCTTTTCACGCAGGGAAAAACTAGTAACATAAGTGACCAACCTCAGCTTTGTTGAAATCTAAACATTTGGTATTTGAGTTACAGGTAACTCCTTTTTGGCTAATGAACTGCAGCTTCAAATGCAAGAGAAATGCTGTGGTATTATTTGTGCCTGTTTACTGGTTTGATGGCACCAAGATGATCACAGATTTTCATTAGACAATTACAAGTGACATAAAAATAACTGTCAGTTAAAACAAACATAGGTTGTAAGGCAGACTTTATCAAACCACTCAGATCTCAAAGGATAAGTAGAATTCAAAATACTCTGTAACAATGACAACCATACTGACAAAACTCGTCTACTAATTCTAGTGCCCTGCCTTGAATGATCACAATATTTAACCATGCCTTAAGTATGTGTACCAACTTTGGCACTACCAGTGATGGGAACCACTTTGAGAAATACTGACCTACTATGAAACCACCCACTCAAGGGAGTTACCTAAAGTGAGGATTAAAAGAATATGACTTATTCACTACATTTTCCATAAGCAGATATAGATTTAAGACAAAGAAAAAAAATTAAAAATAAAAGCAAAAGCACACCAAGAAATGCTTTAAATAGCTGAAAATATTTTTGATGACAGGAAATTTTACTAAAACCTCATTACACAAAACAAAAGCCCCTACCTTCCTACCCACTTTAAGGAAAATTAAATTGGCAGCTTTAGCAGCATAAGGTTTCAAAATGTCATCCTCAGACACAGAAGCCTAATATTCCTGATCTTGAATGAGTAAAAGTCTGGAATCCAGTTTAGTTTTGTTATCAGACATCATGTAATACCACTCACATTTCCACAGTTTGACGTAGAGACCATCACTCCAAATGACAAAAGTCATTAACTGAAGAAAATAATTAAAACCTCACCGATAAATTATTTCATGTACCTCACACATCCAGTCTAAAAGAATCCTCCACAACACCAAGTCAACTTTAAATTGAGAGGCAGTGTTTTTTGAAAAGTTGCAGAGCATCCATAAAAAGGTTTCTGACCGATACTATAAAAAGAATACCCAAATTACTCTTTAACGAAACATACCTTAGATCTGTAAGAAGGTTTCTTATTTAATAGCATTTCACTCAATGTCCAAAACATTTTGACAAGAAAAGTAGTAGTACTGAAAAACAACTGGCTGTTTCTTCAGTTAGAAAGAACTTAGAAGCAGAATGTTTGATTTGATTTTACAGTCTCAAAGCAGTTAACAAAAAGCGTGAGTGCTCAATACGTCTTTTCTCCTCACGTAGAAGTAGTTATCTAACAACAATTTTTTTGAGAAAAGCTTTGATTCTCAAACCTTTGAAAAAGACTCACAGGATTTGACAGAAATACCCAGACACCTGCAGGTAACAGGTTTCAGAAATGCAGCTTTCTTTACGTACTTTTTTGGATAATTACAACTATGTATAGTTAAGCTCAATAGTACAGCTTTGCAAAAAGGAAAAAAAAAATCAAGCCTAGGAGTGCAAGACTCAAAATTGGCTGTCTTAAATATGATGAAATCAAATCCTGTGACATAAAGGTGATGGATGGAAAAATTGGCAGAGTCAAAAGAAAGCATTCTTTTTATTGGTCATGGTTTTTTGCACTTTAGCCCAGTGAAATCACTTCCCCAGCCCAGACAGGGAATTCAAGCAGGAAGAGGCAACATGTAGGAGTCCTCAAACAAAATCCTACCTGTATCAGAGAAGGAACTGTAACTAGAACCACACAAGGAACAGCTAAGACAGCAGCACTGATTTTTAAAACCTTTGCTTATTTGTATAGAGGAGTTGTGAACAAAAGGGAAAATTTTCACTCATTGAGTACTAAGTTGGGCAAAACATTTTGAAAGAAACTAAAAAAGAAGTCATGTTCTATTTTCACTAACTATAATTATTAACTCTTATTTTCTTGAATTAGGGCTTTTGTGATCTCCCCAGGAATACATCTGAGAAAACCATGGTGGCCTTTAATCACTGAAGGTAAAGAGTTTATCTAGTATTTTACACCACAGAAATGAACCTCCACATTTCCGATGCACCTAAAATGTTAGATTTCTCATTTTATTCTGCTAAATTCCAAAGCTTCACATGTAATTTGTGGGAAGGACAGAGACATAGTAGTAGATAAATGACATGCAAGTCTATAAACACATATAGGAAAAAAAAAAAGGATGAAAAAAGCATTCCTTCTAAGAAATCAGCATTTCATTCCTTGAACGCTATTTCTAAATTGTAGAAACAATGTGGGAATCTGGAAAGTTGATCAGCTCATATAACTGCAAAATTCAACCAAGCACAGTAAGAGTTCATGCAATATACCTTATTAAAAGAGTACATTTAATACTGGTATGGTATGAAAGTGTATGTATCATGTTACTGATTAGAATTACAAAGTTGCTACTAGCAACTTGACACAGGAAGGATCAAAAGCATAGTGTTTTAGAAAAGCCACATGTTCTTCTATTTCTTTTCAAATAAAGTTCTGTTACAAATGATGCTGCCACAAAACAAAGCAATGAAGACATGAAAAGCCAGCATTATAATCGTATGCCAAAATATATGCCTGACAAACCATTTAATTATGGATTCCATAAAAAAACCACGCTTATCTTAAGTAAATTGGACAATCCGAAGGATGTAAGCCAGTTGTGATTAATTTTTTTTTCATTTTCTTGCTCAGCTTTTTCAGTTATCATCTGCTGTATGACAACTTGTTCAACCTGCACACTGGATTTGGCAGGAATTTTCATAGCATTTGCATGCTAGTTTTTTACTTCTCTGTCACTTGTCCAGTGTTGTACGATCATTAAAAAAAGTGTTTTGACTCAAAGGCAGTACACTTGATGACAGAAAGGCCCCTGAGTTTGTTCAAATTAAGCAACTCATCAATGAAATGCAGGAAAAGCATCTGGCCAGAATCTGAGTGCCAGCTGTGGCTACTTCAAATTGAAGTTCACTAACCAGCCCATAAAGAGCAGCATTCTTCCGATTCTCAGCTCCCATTGCTTCTAGAAACCATGGTGTGAAAATGATGCAAGCTGGCAGTTTCCTTGGTACATAGCAAGTAATAATCACACTCTTAGCCTGATGTTTTTCTTACAAGAAAACACCCAAACAGCTGGTCATTAAGCACTTTTTTGACAGAGGATGATGATATATCAAAGTATTATCATAGCTATTCATTCTGCCTTCCCTAAACCAGTAATCTCTTCAAGACTTTGCTAGCTGCTATAATTGTGAACCTTCAACTAAACTTTCCAAAATTTTAAACATGCACTGACTGTATGCAAAGAGCTAACTATGTGCTCACATTCCCTAGATAGAAACTACACATCCTTAGACTGAAAACAGGATATAACCTGTGTGTGTTTTCAGTAGAGTATCTCAGTAGGAAACTCCATTTTTTACTTTATCTCCCTTTAAAGTCTGTGTAAAAGCAGTGATAGAGTCATCAGACTCCTTGCTGTTGAAAAAGAATTAAGTCACACCACAACTCTGTTCAATGAGTTGAGTCTGCTGTGTTCTTTCCTCAGGATATTAATCTTCCTAAAAGCATTCTTGCTCTTCTTCACTGTTACCATCTAATAGCAGTAACTACTTCTTGTTCTGTGTTAGCAGATGTCACAGGTATTAAATGACTTTTTTTGTCATTGGATTGAAGTATCTAAAAAAGATTTTCTTTAATAAGCAATCACCGACAAAAGGAAGCACATGAGCTCTGGCTTACATAGCTACATTTGCAAAGATGGATGCAGCAGATGTGCCCACAAACATAAATAGTCATTAAGAAGTCCAGAAAACTGCACCTGAAGACTCAACTGCACATCCATCCTATATATGCACTCCTGCCTAAACATAGTGACTTAGAAGGTACGTTCACATGTCAACCTTGTTTCACAACACTATGTAAATGATATATTTACTAACTGGAGGTAACTGAATTATCAGTCTTTAGTAGATCTGCTTGCATTTTTTTAATAAAGGGAACTACAATACTATCTTCATATAAGAGATATTATGACTGGAAGACAAAATGGGCTCCTAAGGACAATCAAGAAAGCGTAGCAGAAAATAAACATTAGGATTTTTTATTATGTATACACATTCACAGTAGATCTTCATCAACTGAAGTTTAATCACCTTTTTACAATTTAGAGGAAAAGGTAGTTTTTAGGGTAGTTAAGCCATGTATCATCAACACCATGAAGCTAACCTATCAGTTATAATAGCTCCTATAAAATACCAGAGTGAAATTGCAATAAGCCTAGAAAATGGGCTACAAATCCCAGATATGCTCAAGCAAGCACTGAACCAAAAATAAAAATAGGTAGATAGGAAACCAGGAACTAGATAGCATTCATCTAATTCACGACCACTAACAGAAGAGATCACAGGCCAAGGTTTTAAAGCATCTTATTGAGCTCCAAATGACAATTATCGGACACGGACTTCAATTATAAAAACCTACCCTCTTGAAAATGAGTTACATTTCTAACAGTTCCTTTCTATTGTCTCCACATATAATAGCTCTTGCATTTCTCAGAAGCACCTTATTTTGTTTAGGCAAACTAAAATTTGAAAACATTTAATGTTCTCAAATAAAGAACATCGATGTTGCAGTATTTATCATGATGAGATATGTTTATTACACACTGATAAAGAGTCTCCCAAGATCATCTTCTCCCCCAAACACTATTCTGATAAGAAAGGAATAGATTGCACTACAATGAATACATTTTAACATTTTAATCTAAAAAGTCAAGTGTCTCTTCTCCTCATGACCTCCTCCAAAGAACAAATCCTTAAAAATTCATTAGAACCTTATTTCAGAAAAAGGTGATGGGAAAACCCAATGATTAAATTGTACAAAAATGCAAGGACAGTTGGATGTTTTTCCTCCACTTATTGCTCCTAGCATTCCTAGCACTGAAGGCACTAAGAAAACCCCACATATCTCATTTGTAGTCACAGCCTTAGAACAGACTTGGGCCAAAGGAATGCATGGTGTCTATGACAGGTGCATCACTAACTTGCTTTAAATTCTTTGTATATCCCCTTTCCCAGTTGACCACACAGAAGTCAACCAAAAGTGAGTAAGGACAGATTTTTTCCAAAGGAGACTTTTGGGAGGAAAAAAAAAATTTAATCAGAATTGTACCACAATTCATCCTAGAATGGTTTCAGTATCAGAAAAACTTAAAGTAACTTTGGTTTGATTTTCAGTGTAAGAGGAAATATGTTTTCATATAGACATAAGATATATACTGAAAATCTTATATATCCCCCCCCGCCTTTTCCTCCACTCAATTCAAAATAAGTACTGAGAAACAATATCAGACTGTTTCTGCCATTCAAGTACACACAACTATTCCATTACAACAAAACTGCAGTAGGAAAAGTCTAACTATTTAAAAAAGCAAACCAACAATATCAGGCAGCAGTGGCACTGTAGTTTTACCATTCCATTACCTATCTACAACATTAGGAAACAAGCATGAGAGGAATATGCTTTTTTTAAAAAAAACACAAAACAACAAACCTCCAAGAACAGTGAAGACTAGCTTACAATAAGAAGAGCACCTACCAACGCATTCTGGTTTCCTGAAGCCTTTTTTATGTTTCTTGCTGGCATGCCATGAAGATGACTAAACCTACTCTGGAAACCTACAAAACAGAAATACAAATTGATTTAAGAGTATTTCCTACACCATATAACCAATAAAATTCACAATTACATACCAATCTATTAATCTGACTTCAGTTAAACAAAAACATCTTAATATTGTCAAACATTGTACTGGTGGAAACAATGAGCACAAAATGGGAAAAGTGAGAGAAAAGCTAAGTTGTCATGAAAATGAACATTTCTGTAGATATTCTTACTGCTATCCTAGTTCTATGTACAGTTCTCTGCAGAGCATACTGAACTACAGCAGGAAAGTGATTTTTTAATCACTTTCAACTTCATTAGTACTAGAAAATGTTAAATCTGGTGAATGTGCAGAGACCAAGTCCTCGGAAACAATTCCAAGCATCTGGAAAATAAGCCTCACAAAAGAATTCAAAGCATTCAGTGTGCAGAGTAGTTTAAAAGTGATTTTAAGTGACTGCATACATAAAAGGTCTGTATTTGACTGTGAAAGAAGATCCTTGTGGCAGAGGGAAGGTACAACAAAATTCTTTGGCAGCAAGCTGAGGTCTGACAAGTTCAATCTTTAGACAAGAGTGGGTTCCTAGCTGTAAATGCAATCTAACACTGGTACAACTTACCACTGGATACACTGGATCCACAGTTGTTTAAAGTACTTTAAAGAAATGAAAAAAAAAAAAAAGGATGATATTTTCTAAGTTACAATCTCAATCGTTTCTCTGAAGGAAGCCTTCCCTCTTCTCCACAAACAATATGGCCTAACCATAAAGCAAAACAGATGGTCATACTAGTCTTTGCTGCCTTTGAATTAATGAACTTCTACAGAATTCTAAACATTCTCACAGAAGCCAGGAACAAAATGGAATTTAAAGATTCACTTCAAATAACACTTAATAACTGTCAATGCAAACATCGACACATCAAATAGAGTAGGCTATCAAAATAAGCCCAGTTTTACACTTTCTCACTTTTCTAGTCATTGACTTCTTTTAAATTATTTCTATTTAGGTTTTAAGATGTCACTAAAGAGTTCAGGGAAACAGACTGGTAACTCCAAGATCTTGTTGACATTTTACATATTTTGTATAATCCACAGACACCTACTGTAGCCAAGTGATTCTACAGTTCGCATTTGCTTGATTGCTACTCACCTCTCCTCCCTGATCGGGACATAAGAGGGAAAGTACCAGTCAAGATACTTTCAAAAACTGGATCAGGCAATTCTCTCTCCAGTTCTGTAGAGTCTTCTTGTTCCCACCACGGAAGGACCCCCGTAATTCCACATGCTCCACCAGATTCATTTTCATGAAACCAATCACTCTGCTCATCATCACCTGTGTGAGATCAGTATCCCCCCCAAGCCCCCCAAAAAAGAGGGAGGAGCAGAGAAGATAAAAATCAGATGTTACCATCAATAAACACTCTGACAGGGCAATTACTTCTTTTGCTTTATAGCTGTACAGCAATTACTGGTATGTAGCAGTTCTATTTGGAAAATGTTTCTCAATAGCATGAAAAGTGTTGCCATCAATGAAACCACATTAAATGTAATGTTTTAAAACCAATTTACAATAGTGAAAAACAATAATAAACTAGTTAATCCTTTGGCAATAACTGCAGGGAAATCCATTTGAGTTACTGCACTTTACATATTATCAAAAAACAAGCCTTAATCTCCTGCAGGGAATTAAAAGGTATAAAACTGTGAAACTAGTTCTTTACAGCTTATAATGGTATATAATTAGCTTAATTTCATGATTTGTATGGCTGGTAAAAGGGAAAAACAATCATGAACAGATGTGACTAAATGAAGTTAATCTGATTAAGTTCATTTAGAAATAAGTTTTGAAAAAGTTGATTTTAAATGAAAACTGACAGCATCATGTGATTGAGAATTATACTGCATTATATCACAAAGCTGGTCATTTTTACTGACAATTATTCATAGAAGTAGTATTTAAATATCTGGATTTAAAGTCAAAAGTAAGACAAAACAAAAATCTGAATTTAAACTTAGCTCATAAACACATTGGCAACTAAAAATAAATTGCTATGTTCTTTTATACAAACCAGGTAGTTTGCAGAAGATCAGAAAGCATCTTTATAAGACATGGCAAGTTTCCTTTCTTACACCCAAAAATTAGATTTCAAAGGATGTGCTATATATTTTAATTCTACTTCAAAGTCTCCAAACTATGCCTCACTATTTCTGCATATAAATTATTTGTTTGGCATTTCAATTTTTAATTAGGCAGGACTAAGCAAGACACAAATGCAAGATTTATTAGACAGATTTTTCAAGAACAAAAAGCATGCGTGTAAAATTTCATTGCTACTCAGCCTCACAATGGGAGAATACAAATAATGAAAATCCAAGCCAAAATTTGGGAAAAATAAAAATCAACACTCTTTCACCAAATAAATTGTTGCAATGAAAAGAATACTTCAAAACCAAGTGCAAGTAAAAATAGCTGTAAACATTCATCAGGACAAGTAATTCAAGAAAATATAGAATAATTAAGGCCCCCCATTGGTCACTTGCAGGTGAAATATGATGCTTACATCTTTAATGATCCCTCCTATCAGCAAAATTAGCAGAGGCTAGAGAACAGAAATTTTTAGATGGAAAGAAATAAATGGGTCCAAATAAGAGATTTAAGTTTCTTCAGCTTCCTGGCTCATTTCAGATTACTCTCCATATTTATTCTACTCCTCATTTTTAGCTATGACATTTCACAAAGGCAGCCACTACTAATGCTACCCTCATTTTGATACAGCCAGATATGGTTTCTTTGGAGGATATCTAAGAATACTGAACGGAGACAGTGTTGGAGAGAGAATCACACCTTCCATGAGACTGATCTGTGGTTTGGAATTAAGTCTGAACCCCTTTGTTTAGATTTTCCAAATTCCTATGTAGATAAACTTTGTCTGAATATTGTCATAAGATGAGCGCTCTGGATACCTTCACTAATAAGAAATACTATCAGGAACTCAAAAGAAGTCTTGTTACACATAATTCAACTATGAAATTAAGTAGAAAATTCTGAAATTGGGTTTCACGATCAGCTCAAGGACGGAAGTCTGTAAGAGTTATGCAATGCAGTCTTGCAATGAAAGACCTAGAATTTAAGACTGGGTTGGTGGACTTCAGGATAAGGCAAATAGTGCCTACGCAAGGAAACTGCTATCTTTGCTATAGGCCCAACAATGATTCTTTGGGAAAAAATACAAAATTACTTTTCCTTTTTCTGCAGTATGAATATTAGTGTGTTAAGCAACTATCCGTTAAGACATCTTACCTGCTACGCTATTATACACTTCCCTAAGCGCCTATGTTGCTTACCGCCAAAGGTGGAATAAAGGACTTAAGATCTGAACCTCATAGGCTTTTCCCACATGACAGCAGAATCCCGGTTTACCTGGGTTTTAGCTTCCTTGTCTGTGCGCTCTAAACAACTTTAAATCCTTTGACTATTTTCAATCATATTATTACCTTGAGGCAAGCATAAGCCTATTACTACTATTATTATGCTGGCATTTACCATTTACTCTATCCTGAGGGGATGCCATTTTCAAAGGAGTCACGGAAGACCACTGCATTTAATCAATTCCCAATCTCATAGGTATAGGCAATGTAACAGAGGTCTCCCTGCTCAAGAGTTTGGTAACCAAATACTTGGATTTTTATCCTACTTAATTTGTAGCTCTCAAAAAGCAGCACAGTATCCATAGCAAACATGAGAATTAAAAATCCAAAGCGGCATTTTTGTCTTCAAAATACTTCAAAAGATTCACTATACCATCCTTCCTTTTTAGGGCTGCTGA
>NW_010545585.1:125780-144515 GCF_000687285.1 Phaethon lepturus
GACCACAGCAAATTATCACACTCTTCCAAGCTACAGGAAAGGTAAAACCACCTCCAGATCTCCAAAAACTGATCTCTGAGCCCATGCATTCTCCTAGCCACGTCTCTGAAATAAAACAAACTTGTTTGTGGGTAATGCTAATGATTCAGGGAATTACTTCAAAGCAATTTACATTCAATTATAACTGTACTGATCAGTACAAAGAAAACCCCAACAATTTAAGGCTCAGAAATGTCAACTTCTAATCCTAATTCTGTCAAAATCTAAAATTTCAAGGCACTTCATTATTTATTTTTAAGCTTTCCCGTCCCCTCATTAACAGTTTTCCTAATTTCTACTTCTGTATTATTGAGTGTACATATTTATCTAATTACCACTCCTTCATGACAAATTACTTGCCTTCCCTTTAAGCAGTTTATAAAATTATTTATGTGAGCTTCTTAAGGTTTCTCTAGGGACACAGACCCCAGTTGCATCACCATCACTTTCATGTTCAGAATAGCTTCAGCTGAATCTTATTTTAGCTAAAGCAGTGCAGGGTTATAACACTTTCCACTGCACACAAGTAAGAGTTTTATCCCTCTTTCTAGTTTTATTTCAAAATGACCAGACTAGCCTCCATAGCAGCCACATATGGTGTTATGTGTGCTTGCCTATAACCACCACAACCTACTTTGAGAGGCTACTGTGGAAGGATTTTGGCACCAGTGTCCTCTAAACACCACTTGTGCTGCTCCATTATCCATCAACAGACAGATAGTGGCAGAGAGAACACCACAGAGAACAGCAGCACATGGACTCTATAAAATATCCTAGAATGCTAGTCTCATTTCCATGACCAAAAAAACCCCTCTGCTAACAGCTGTAATAATTTTAGAGACATCAGAAGATTAACTACAACACATACAAGAGTTTCAGAAAAGCAGCAGCTTAAGTTACCCATCCACAGAGGGACATTGCATCTTGCTCTTTGTGCTCTACAGAGCCATCTTGGTAAAAGGGATAGCAGGTCACCATTCAGACACCATTCAATTTAAGCAGCTAGTTCTTCTGATTCAACCTTGAAAACTTCACATGAAGGCCTCCTCCCATCCTCTATAGTATCATACCCTGCTCTTGAGTAGGACGACTGTACCAGTGTGCCATTAATAAACTGGACCAAGGATATCACATGATGTCAGCTTTATGATTACCTCTGCTACTGTGATCCACATGCAATATTTAGGATGTCAACTATTCAGGTCATATACAGCAACTTCCTGTTATTTCTTTTTCATCTGCAAATACTATAATCTATAGTTTAAAAACTATAAACAGGTCAAAACTGGTGTGATCACACATGGCATTTCACATTCCATTTCTTTTGTATATGGAGAACAACACCCTGACACCTGCAGCTACTGAGATGCTACACAAGGTCCAAATTAGTTTCTCACTAGAGAAGACAAAAGGATGGAATTCTCATGTACTGAATCAGTAGTGGGTCATCTTCATAAAGGACACAGTAATGAATATATGTTTAATCATAAAATAATGAACAGCTAGCTTTAAAAGCTTAGCCATATCCACAGTGGAACTCTGACATTCCCTGACCTTCTCTAATTTTAACTGTTTAACACTTTATTAATATAATTTTCCTTCCTACTTGCTTAGATCTTAAAGGGCACTTCAAGTGCTGCATGTCATGATTTAAGAGGTCTTAAGTCAAACTTTGAATTTCCCCAAGTGTACTAGTAGGCGTAGATGACTAGGAATGCAGAATATAATGTTTTATTTGCCATACCCACACTATAAAATTAATTAAAGAATATACTTGCAATTTGACTTTTTTCCCAAAACATCAATAATATCAACTTGTGTTAGAGTTTTGTTAACATTGCATTGAAACCTTAACTTATAAATTGCCTTTTAACTTACAGAGTGCCTTTGTAAAGCACACCTGTAAAGTGCCTTGAAACTTCCAGTGATCCTACTGGCTAGGCTTATAAAAGTTGTATTATATGTTGCAAAGTAAGATTAGACCTTTCATTTTGAAACTCTTCTTGCAAAAGATTTCTATACCAGGCATAACATTGCTTAGTATTGAAGTTCTTATTAATTGCAGAACAGCCATTTATGAAAATGCTGTTAGGAACAAAGGAATGAGTAGGAAGAAAAAGGGAAATCACAAGGATTTATGATACGTAAGCTCTAGCCATTGTTCAGTTCTTCCACTTTGTTGGTAGGCCATCCTACCTCCATACTCGAGAGCTCAAGGGCTGGATATTTGAGTAGGATTTTGGGGTTTTGCTAACTATATTAAATTTTAGCCCAAAGTTGGCCAATTTACAAACCTCTGAAAAAAATACAACCCATAAGAATTCCCTTGAGGTTTGTTAATAGTTAGCAGTTAGTAGGTAGCAGCTATCTTCTTCACTGACTGTACCTGCACTGAGCATTTTCCGTGATCTGTAAGCTTTTGCTGGCTAACTGTACAGGGCATGCAATGTTTCATAGAAGAAAATCATTTGCCACATTGGGCTTTCAAAACACTGAGTACCAATTACTTTTACCAGAAAGTAATAATAGTGGCATAGAGCACAGCAAGAGAGCTGCTTTTGCCCTCTCACATGACCCAACATAAGCACCTGGATAAACCTGGAAGAGGAGGACAAGCATGGCTAGGCTCAGACAAGGACTTCATAGGAAAAAAACAAATCAAAGAAAAAGCTATGAGACTGGAACAGAGGCAGGCTGGAAAAAAAAAAAAAGAGTATAGAGGTTTCTTAAAAAAAAATGTTAGATGGCACACGACATATTAGAATTTAAACACAGGATTTTCAAGTCTCAGCAATTTTCTTTTACCATGGCAATTGATGGCAATTAAAATATACCTAGCAATTAACCCACTACTACCCCCAATTATAGCTACACCTGGTTTTCTCAAATAAAATTATAAAAGCTGAAGCTCTTCCATTCCGAGAGTCTGTGCAGAGAAGAGTACAGTTACTGTAGTGAAATTTATTTCTGTTCATTTTCTGAAACAATTTTGAAAAATATTAAAAGTTGCAAGGTCAGGCACTCCAAAGTTCAGAACTAAATACTCAACTGTTTAACTGACTGGCCAACTGCTTGAAGAAATTGCTGCTTTAGATCACTTTCTCTTCTAGAAAGTCTGTCCCATAGGATGAATATGCTTTGGGAATTAATTAGGGTTTTATAAAGAGTATTTGTCTGCAAGGTACAGTTCTTGATCTCAGAGACACAAAATGAACCAATCTTGCCCTGGAGAACAGGATCCTCTTGTCCTTTGCTACGCAAATTTCAGAATGATGGCAGGCACATCATTTAAACCAAGTATTTCACCAGGTGTCATTAATCAGTCTCTGGTTCTCCACTTGACTTAGTGGAAATCTAAAGTCAGAAGTGCAGAAAATTTGAACTACAGATGAGGTCAAGATGCTGATAGTCTGAATATATATCCTGGAGGAGCAACACTGGTATTGGAATATAGACTGATAGGAATCAGTCTAGTTTTTAAATACAGACAACAAAATCAGCCAGTTCTTCCCTTAATGCATTTTCATCATGTCCTCTTCCAGCTTCCTTTCTCTCACCTAGGCTTTCCTTTGCTTTTATCAGATTTATTTTCTCCTTCCGTCATTCTTTTCCATTTTATGTGTCTCAGCTCAGCTATAAGTTAATTTACAGAGATAAAATAACCTCATCTTACTTGTTAAGAGGAGTGCAAAGAGAAAAATTACTAGCATTTCCTTGCAGGGCAGCGGGGGGGAATAAGTATTATGAGAAAACAAACAATTTTGGTTTTGCAGTAAGATCTCTGATAACACTTTCATGGAAAAGTCTTCACAAAACCAAAACTATAACACAGATCTAAGAATATCTGAGATCCAGTGTAAAGCTAACGGTCTTCTCATCATACCCACAAAATCACTAGTTCAAAGTAGAGAATAAAAAAAAATAATGTTTTGTCCTGACAATATCCTTCTGAAGTTTAATTATTGTTGTTCTTTACATTTCAGAATATTATTTCAGGTCTAATGCTTTCTGCTTGAAAGTTTCAATGAAACTGAATCAAAGTTCAAAAATTAAAAAGGTAAAAATAAAAATTACAGCTCTACAGTGAAGAACCAACACTAAAAAAGGTAACACCACACCAGTGAGAGAACTGTTGTTTACCAATCCCTCCCCTTTTCTCCTCCCACAAGATATGTAAGAAAAATGGAAAGTAACTGAAACAATTTCAACCATATTATTTAAAAATTCAAATAATTTAGGTCAGGATTTAAGGATAAAAATATTGATACAAATACACCAGAAAGGTACTTCAAAAATGTATGTAATTATGAAATGTGGTAGGTCACATTCATACAAATATAGAAGAAAAAAGTTTTAAAATCACAAGTCAAAAGAGAAATTCATAAAGGGAAGTAAAAGCAAATGTTTCTGATATGTTTCATATTGAAATACTTTTCATCTGAAGTTAAAAGATTGATCTAAACTTTCAAAGAGAGCCTAAACTCTTCAAAAAAGCTATGTTAGCACAACTGGAAACATACTCAGATTGGGAGGTACAGTTTATGTAGCATGAGTTACTGTTGAGCAAGGAACACCTCTGTTCTAAGTCTGAAAAATCATCTCCCCACTGTACCATTAAAATAGAAGAAAAAAAAGCCAGAAGAAACCGAATTATACATTAGAGAAACGCAAAAAAAGAACATTCCTTTAATCTAGATCTATGGTCCTTTAATCTAGATCTATGGAATGGGCCAGGATTTGTCATCCTGCACACACTCAAGTAGTTGTGGCAAACTGCATAATAAAATAATCCCCATTACCATTAACTTAAAACTTCCAACAGAAAAGCAAGTCTTAATCACCTGACACTTTTTGCCTCATTTTTGCATATTCTCAAAGACAGATCTCCTAGACCATGAGCTGGGCACTAAGATGCTAGCATGATACAGGTAAATGTGTTGCACTTAAAGATGACAACAAACAGTAAAGCAGAAAAAAAAAATCTTATACTTCCATCCTCAATAGTTTTATCATATAAGGACATGTGAAACCATTATGCATACTAAAGGAAAATTTTGAATCCTCACAGCATTTTAGATTAAAAAAAAATTTTTAGAGGGGAGAGATTTCAAACAGCATGCATCTTCTAATCTCAATATTAGACTGCTGAAAAAGAACTATAAAATCCTGCTATATGTATTTGGAAGAAAAGAAAGACATTTTAAAATAGTTTGAGAAGCCATACTATGATCACAGAGAGAGTCCTGTCCAAAAATTGGAGTAATAGATGAATTAAAACTTAGTATAGACAATATTTTGGAGATGCCAAGTTAAGTAAGTTTATTATATTACAGAAACTGCTTCTCAAGACAGCTTTTGACTAAGTCATAAATTCAGGACACCCTATGGTAACTTTTAAAAAAATTCAGAAAGCAAGCTAGACTTCAATCATTAAAACAGTCATAGCAACTGAAATATAGTAATTAACCTATGGAATAACTTGTAACGCTTACAGAATTTCAACTGATGTGGTTTGAGGGGTGGAGAAGGGAAAGATTGTTTCAATACCTTGTCTTCCCTCATCATTGGTAAACAAACCAGCATCACTGCTGCTCAGACTGCTGGATTCACTGTAATAAGAGAAAGAAAGAAACAGATCAAAAGAACAATTGATCTTTCAGTCGTAAAATTTTAAGGAGAAAATGCTGTGCTCAAATTGAACTTAAGCCCAACAAAGATCAGAAAGAAAATAGGATGATTTTTTTTTTTTTTAAATCAAACTGCAAATATCCTAGTTCCATTAACTACAAAGCATATTATTTTTGGCACATAAAACCATGGGAATCTAATGGTACCCTGACAGTAAGCCAGATGTGACTGCAACGAGGTGCCGACACAATTGATGCATTTTATTATCTGCTTCCATCAAATGCTCACTGTTTCCTTCTTATGCTGTGCAATTCAGCTTGATCCTGGAACACCACTGCTCAATAAAATAGGAAAAGTCTCAATCAAAAGCTGCCTAAGCCTTCCTTCAGCACATGAAATACAAGAGTCTGAAAATCGAACTACTTTTCTAAACATCATTTGCAAGTATTCTGGAAAAGATACATTAAGGTTTCATGACATATTACTTGGGAAGAAAGAAAAAAGTTTATAATAAAGGTAGCCAATTAAATAAAAATAAAGGTCACCCTGAAGAAAGTAAGTATGATCAACGATTGTAACATCAAAAAAAGCAAGGTACAGTTTACTTCTCTGTGACTTGACCATGGCCTTAAAATTAGAATGTGGGTATACAACAGGCACACAGTTCTCTCAAAATTCAGACATCAATAGGTATTTTGCTCTTTGCTGTATAGACATTGTTACAAACAATATTGCACACGTCTCAATAGTAAAACAGAACTGTCTTAACACAGATCACAATTTGGCAAGTTTCACACAAAAATATTTTTGGTAAACCATTTATTTTTTGTCAGTAGACTAGCTCTGCTAGGGAAGTAATATTCTTAGCAAAATTTAATCACATTTTTCTTACAGCACGATATAAAACAATTTGAAAAAAAAACACTTTACCACACAAATTCAAGTATAAGTTATAAATATTACAGCTACTCTCAATGTTCCATACAAGCTATTTTTAAGAACACGAGGTCTGTTTACCTTTCTACACTTACTCATAACAACACACACATGCAGTCCTATACATGAATTCAACTGGTTTCAATTTTTTTTAGTTATTTTCTGATAAATTAGTTTTACTTTTGTTTCTAAATAACTAGTACACTTCAGAAAGTTATCTCCTTTTAAGTGTTAGTGTCTCACAAAAATAAGCCTCAATTTTTTAAAGCTTATGATATGGATTATATAAAAGTCATCTAATTTGTGTTTAACTAAGTAATTTTCTATCTTCCTTTGGGAGAATTTGAAACAAAATATGGTATCAGGAGACACAAAACAAGGATATATTTTTTTTTTAATATATGTACACAGCTCTGTGTTGGAAGATTAAGTTTTCTTAACCTTTGCTGTATCATCTGCTTATCCATATTCTTACTGTATAAGCAACACTTATACTATCTTTTATACATAATATAATCAGAACAGACTTGCACAATTGCCCTAAGCAGAAGAAAGATGACAGGCATGAAATGAGAACAGAACCATCTTTCATGATTGAGACCAAAACTTGAACCTCCTGGCGTTGCAAATCCTAGTTAACTTCTTTCTAGCAAGCATCCCATCCTCACTTTAATTACAACATAGATGGCTTTATCGTCCTTACATTTCATTGTGCACAATTTTACATCATACACCTCAAAGAAAAACTATCCCCTTTTCATAGATTCTTCCTAACAATTTATTGTTTAATTGTACTTCTACCAAAGGACTAGCCAGTTCATGAAAACATAAACACTTGAAAATTTCAAAATTACACATAATAATGGGTGCGTGGGTTTTTTTTGGGTGGGGTGTGGGGGTTTTTTTTTGGGGTTTTTTTGTTTGTTTGGTTGGTTGGTTTTGTTTTGTTTTTTTTTAAAATCAAACCATAACACTGGTATATCCATGGCAGCCACAGTGTTCATTCTCCTCAGGCCACAGTCAAATAGGGCAGGGATTACAGCTGAGGCAATTGCTACATGGCAGCCACTTCACTGAATAAATTCAAAATTTCTGGAATTAATACGTTAATATCTAAGTACATGAGAGCTGTTATGATGGAATTTATTTCCAGTTTTAATATAATTTTGCACTGTATGTTGCCAATTCTTTTGCTTTGTAATAAGAATTCCACTCCCACCAAGACTTCCAGGGAAAAGAAAGCAGCCACAAATTCATTTTAGTCCTATAAAATAGGGTATACAAGCAAAAAACTTGGAAGGAACAGCTCTGCTATTCAAAAAGCTGTCACAGCTTGCTTTATACATTTGTGGAAACAAAGAAGAAATAATTTTTATTAGTTATTATTACTAGCAAATCGTCCCATACCTTGGTTTCAAATGAGATTGTGACCTTTGTTTACTAACCAAGCCTGTGCCCAAGAACTGACCAGCCACTGTACATGCAGTGACTGGCAGGCTGCTGGGTGGGCATCCCCAAGTTTCACTGCTGCTCTCTTTCAAAAGGTCCAGTTGAGGTTTCTCCTTTATTTAGTCACTTAAAATGCAAACAATTGCCAAAGCTGGCAGGAATTAAATATCATCCAGAACTCCATGCATTGCCAAATTTGGCTGAAACTGGCCAAGGTGCTAAGCATTGGGGGTAAGGGAGAATGAGCAAAGGACAGGCTCTGATCATGAAAATCTCATTTCCAGTGCTCAAAATCAACCTCCCAGGAATTCATCTTTGGGATCATTTAGATGCTGACATTTTACGAGCTTGAAGACTCCTACTACTACTCCGGAACTCCAAACTTAAAAAGCGGTTATTGTTGTGTTTGAAGGTACACAGATAAAAGACTGCAAAAGAAATGTCACTTAGCATTTTTAATGTGCATTTCAAATATATGTAATTTTAAAATAATTTCAGGTATACACTGAAAACTTCTCCTCACCAGTTTTAGATCCAAGCAATTTAACTCCCATAAAAAATTATTGGCTTTGTTTTGTTTTTTAAAAAATGAACTTCTAAAAAAAGTATTCCTTTTATTAAACTGTATGCACGCAAATGTACAAAATTAAAGCAGCTTTGTATGCTTTTTATTCTTCCTCTTCCAGCAAGTGTTGCTGAAGCATGAGCCTTTTCCAAGATGCTTTGTTAGCTCTCCATATCTTGTGCAATCTTACAAAACTCATGTTCCCTGTTAAAACACCAGCTTTTACTTTTAGAATATTCTCTTAGGAACAGAGTTTGCTAGTTATTTCTACTCTTCTGGCTTAAATGATCTCAAACAATAGAGGCACTATTGCATTTAATTAAATTAAGTTTAAAACGAGTTAAAATTATTCACATATAAAACATTCAGATAGGCACCGGAAAGGCTTAGATATGGTGGATTTCTAATCACATTTTGTAATGCAAATTTTCTAATTCAGCGGTTTCCAAACCTTTTGGTACAGATGACCATTTCAAGAAATTTTGTAGAATGACAAACCATCACTCAACCACGTGCATGAGCAGAAAACACTAGGAAGAAGAAAATTGTTTTAAAGGCCATTTTCTGGGGCCAGAGACAAACATTTGAAGTGTGATTTGAAAGACGACAGCATTGGGTGTAACAAAATATTAAGCATTTTGAAGAGGAAGATGAATTTTTAAACCAATAATGTTTCTTCTGTGAAAAAATAGAAAGATATTCAGACTAACCTGGAAGTAGGACAGTTTTGGGAATCTACAAGAGGTTTTTCGTATTGATCACTCTTGCCTCCACCCAAAAATTAGCTACAGAATTTTTGAGTTAGAGAACTGTTACCCTTGTAGCATAACAGAACAGAAAATCTTTTATAAATAAAAAAAGTGACAAGGCTATGGACATATGATAAACTATGCAATGGTTCCTAGCTCCAAGAAAATTTTTAATCATCTGCCTTTAAGTACTAAACTTGGGGGAACAGACTCCTGGTATCATCAATGAAGAGGGAAATTTTCTAAAGGCTTCCTGACAACACACACTCCTGTGTTGCGTGTCAAAGCGGTATGTCTGAATTTACACTGGCTGCCCTGAAGGACTGCTTCTGCTCTAGTAATTAAGACATTAGGAACAATCTTTAAGACTCAGGATTCATTCAGCTCTTTCAACTGCTTATTGTTTCAGGTGAGGGACAAAACTAATGTAATAAAAAGACTTAGAAGAACTTTTCCAGCAATAAGTGGAGTTAGCCACTTACCAATACTGCTCTTATTAGATATCTTATATTATAATGTATATTATGTATACATATATATACACACACATATGTATGTATGTATATTATAAGATGTATATTATGATGTTATAATAACCAATCTGCCTGCTCTGGTCAAAACCCCTGGGTACTCTCTGCATCTCAATTCTATCTCTCCAGTAAGGAAAAGGCTTAACAGTTTATAGATAAAATGCCTACAAAAAATACCAGGGACACTAGTGGTGTCAAGCAACTGACCAAAATTATGTGTTTTAATATGAGCCTTTCTTGTTGACAGTTCTGCATTCAGAACCAGGCACATGGAATAAACATAATCAAGCTTACCAGGCACTGCAGGTAACATCCCTTGTGTATGGTGGAAAAATGACTTACACCTTACTGTGTTGTCAAAATAGTACTTTGGAAACAATTACCATTGTAGTATGACTGCTGTCTAGAATGGATGGATGAGGTACACTGCCAAAGGGTCATCATTCCCCCATTTTTCTAATGGTAAGCTCAGGTGTTTCTGAACTGTAAATTGGTTTTTGCATTTCGTAAATGATGTATATCCTTGGCAACCTGCAGACTTTTTATGCCCATGACACATAAGAACATACTATCTAAATGGTGACTCTAAACACTGACAACCTTTCTGATGAATAGAGATAACAATCAAAGCACCAATGTCTAGAAATTGGAAAAACACTTAATTTTTGTCTGAGAACTGTCACCACTTGAAATACCCAGAAAAACATATTAATCATTTATATATTGTCATACTTAATCTTGAAACAATTAGACTGTATTATTTTAAGAAACTGTTTTCTTGGTTATTCGTCTGCTATATGATCCTCTATTTTATGCTGAATTCCTTAACCTGAGCAACTCCTATATATTAAAAATAGTAAACTTAAAAATTAAGAGTAACTTGTTAAAACGGATGCTATTGATGCTAGCATTTCAACTCTGGAATTAAAGAAAAATCCAAAGATTCACAATACAAGCAGCAATAACAAAAGCAAATAAATATTATCCAAAATTTCAGTAAAAAGGAAGAGAAAGAGTAACCTGTCACTCATGTTCTCATCTGAGCCTTTTTGCTCCTCATACTCCATTTTGTCCTTATTTGCTTGGTTCACTTCTTCATTTTCTATAACTACTCCTTCATCCAAGATTTCTGGTCCTTGTCGAGCTACAGCTACTTTTCTTTTTTTCACTTTGCTCTTGGAAATCTCTTGGTGTTGGTATGATTTATTGTTATTGTCCATTTCTTGATCTCTGCTGTTATCCTGCTGTTGAGTTATCGTTGGTGCATTAGAGACTTCTGATGGCAGATCTATTGCCATCCGTTTTACCTTTCTTCTCCTGCGCAAAGTTCTGTTTCCCAAACTGTCAACAGCCAAATCTGGTTCATGCCACATAGGTCTTTTGCCTCTAATGTTATTTAAGTTTGAGGAAGGCCTACGTTTAGCAACCAACAACTGGTCATCAGAGTCACTGTGGTCTTTTTTATTAGCATGATTCTCCCTGTAGTCTTTGTTTGATTCTTCTAAACTGGAATCAGAACCTTCACTTAAGCAATGACCAGTCTCCCAGGGATGATGAGTGGTAAATGAACGTCTTTTTCGTCCCCTCCTTTTCCTTGCCTGCCGCTTTAGAAGACAAGACACGCTTCGAGAATGATCACCAGTATCAGCAAAACCTCCTCTGGCTTGCTCTGAACTTTCTTCCAGTGCTGAGACTAGGTCATGAACCAGCTCCTCCATAGTCCTACTGAAATGCCTATATGTTTCAAGGAAAAAAAAAAAAACAACACACAAGGAAACAAATTAATCCGAAATATTAAGCATAAATCCTATACAATCTTACCCGCCAAAAATCATTTAGTCACTTTAGGCAAGATAGTCTTAATGTCCATCCATATGATGATTATTGTATTTCTGCTGAGACACAAAACCTTGCCAACCAGTCCTATGCAATTTGCAACACATCAGCATACATTCCTTTTAAAAGGTATCTTCCCAAATTTCTGTCTTGGAAAGAAGAGTGGGTTGCCCCCAATTTGTTCTTGATCTCGCTATTATTGTTTGGTTTGAATTCACCTCATCTCATTTTTATGATTTTCAAGGACTCTACATGGTGAGACCATCAACAAAGACCATTCACTATCTGCAGGTGGGGAACACATTTTAAGTTTATGAATGGGAAATGTAATACATAATATTCTTCCTTGATAGTATATTAGGGAGTTCTGTTTGAGAGTTGTCATTATGGAAATATTTTTAAGGACTATCATCTCTTGATACTGCCTAAATGCCAAAATGAAGTTAAGACAGAAATTCTTTCATAATATGACTTCTTTTTCCCCTATAGCAACTAATTCTTTCTTTCCAAATGGTTGATATCTGTTCAATTTTTTAAAAAAATACCGATTCAGTGGAGTGATATTAGGTTAAAAGAATATCCTGCTACAGGTAATTCTAGAGTATTAAATGCAAAGTTTCCCACCACATGTATGCACTCACATCCATAGAATCACATGCTTGTGTAAGGAAGAATATTCCTAAACACAGAGTGTCTGATTAAGGCCTTAGGCCTTGTCCTTTTAAATGTTTTGCTCCTTCTTCCTCAAATTTCCCTAGCATTTAGCATGTTTTTAACTCAGTATGCTTCAGTAAGTTCACCCATGCATGACATGAACATAATTACGAAAAGAAAACATTAAACGATTGCTGCTGAACTCTAATCCTTCTCTGAAACTTGTGAACCTTCACTGTAAACACAGCAATCAGATTCTCACATCAAAGCATCAAAAGACCCCTTTTATTGAGGTAAAGCAGGGAATAACATTCATGCTCTTTACTACATTACACCAGTTGGTGTAATATGGAAGACACTCAGTAAATTATGTAGAGGGCATTTAAAAGCAAGACTCTTCACTTTGTTTTACAACATAAATTGATGGAGGAATTAATAAATAGCTTTCTACCCATACCAGCAGAGTTGTAGATGTGGAGAAAATCTCGACACATAGCACACAGGTTCCCTCTCACCACGAACATCAATATTAAAGGTACTTAATGGTGATAGCTGAATGGACAGTAATGAACATAAAGTACACAAATTTTAAATATTAATAGGGGAACTGAAGAGCATGTTTAAGAAGAACTCGAAGCTGGTCCTGAAATATCTTAAAGAGATGATATATTCTCCTTTTAAATCATTTTCCAAAATACTTATTTAAAACATTTCAATTGCAAGATCACCAAAAGCACAGAGTGGTAGAAACACAAGCTCATTTTGAATTCCTGAAACTACTGTGTCACTTGCCTTTATTCCTCATACCTCTATTTCTGTCCTGCTGTAACCTCTAGTCCTATTACTCCCTCTTAACAGTTTTTTTGGGCTTTTAATACAGCAGAATCATCATATTATCTTGTAAGGGGTGAGACAGCTCGGGAAGAATGCTACACTTTCTCCTTGATCCATTTGGTTCACAAGAATCAAAACCTCCATGGTCACATCAAAATAGTTCTCAGAAGCAAGAGAAGCAACAAAGCAGGAAAAGTATTCAAAATGAAGCAATGATTTTCTGAAAATTCAAAGAGAAAGAGAAAAGTGGAAGCCAATTAACCTAGAAATTACTTTGAGACATGTGGCAAAATTACTTAAAACTAATTCTTACTTCAAGTTTTCAAATTTTTGATTACTGCAAAGGGTTTTAGGGATGTGTTTAGTTTGGGGTTTAGGGGGTTTAGTTTGGTTTTTACGCTTGCGTAGTAGGAATTTCAACCACCAGTAGAGGCAAGTCCAGGTATATTTCTACAGGGTTTCTATGCATGATGCTTAAATAGACATATTAAGCCATGTTTCTCAGTAGCTATAACTGTACAATGGGGAGGGCACTAGTCCCTTTAGCCTTATTGTTAAACACCCATGAAGACAGATAGCTTCACAGGTGTGCATATCAGAAATGAGATGCCCTTGAGATTTACGGGGTTTTCTAATACATCTGCACTTATATCAGCAGCCGTAAGACTTGAACAGACAAACTCCAGTATATTTATTTGGGTTAATTTGAGACATCAATTCCCCCTGATGCCTGCCCAGCCCTTCTGCCACAGGCTTTCGCATTTATAGTTAACTAATAGTGGAGATGCACCAAAAACTGAACTAGTAGGCTTAAACCTACATTTAGCTCTCAAAATGAATAGGTTTCTGCTAACTTGCCAGAATATGAACTAATGTATATAATCTCTCATAGCCCATTCTGCTAGTACCCCTACAGCAAAAAGAAAAAGGGGAAAGGAAGACAGGGATGCTAATGGCTTATACTGCAGTTTATGATTAATTCATTCAATTCAGTATCCCCAATACATACAGATAACTATATCACTAAAATCAACGTACCTCCTAGAGTGGACATACCAATTTACTCCAGATAATGGCATAACTATGGTGGGAAAGTTGCCTTAGTTCTATAAAATAGATCAAGATCAAGCACAATTTATCCAGCTTGCATTTATATATCCAATCTAAACTTGCCTTGAATTCACCCCCAAATACTGTCAATACAGATGGCGCCACACCAAAAGATTAAACTTGAAAAAAGGGAACATGTTTTTACAGTAAAGGCATAATATGATTCTTAAAAAGCCCTGAGCACTAGGCACTATTTTCCATCAGACTACGACTTTGAATCTTATGCACTCTTGCAATTAATCTTTTCTATTGAACATCAGGTCTCTTCATTTCAACTCCTGAACCAAGATCTGTACAGGGCAGCGACCTTGTTTACCCTAGAAAGTACAGTCATGGTCTCATGTATAATATAACTGTATCTTAACTGCATTACTTCTCAGACAGGCAAATTAATATTATAATTACTTCAACATGCTTCCTTAGGATTATTATGAGAATTACTTGATCAGTTTGGGACAGTGGAAACTCCTTTGTAATAGACTGAGGATACAATACACATACTACTTCAGCTTTTTATTCACATTGCGCTTTCAACATGTCAGTGGTCCGCATTAAAACTCCTTCTCCTGAAAACCCAAGAAACCTCTTTTGATTAATTTTATTGGAGCTCTCATTTCTCTTGCTATAATTGAAGGGGGAAAAAAAATGGCAACAGCAGCCAGATAGAACAGTTAGTCTGAAACCTGTCTTCAAAATTCAGGAGCATATTTCTATTACAGCATTATTTAACAAACTCAGTTTTGCAACTTTCTCCATTGTTCACAACCAGCTGTCACACTTGCATTCCAAACCTATGAAGTAATTTTAATCATCCCTGCAGATGTTACTGTAACAAAAATATTTGCATTTGAAATAGGTTGAAAAATAACTACAAGAAGTATTAAAGACATTACCAGTGAATATCAACTGCATTCAGTAAGATGAGAAATTTCAAAGGTTGTAACAAGGAATGTAGAACAACATATTGAGGTACATAAAATATTCAGTTGAGCCACAGTTTAGCATGACTCACATAAGGCTATAAAAAATGCTGTTACAGCAACAGCCCACAGGTAGCAATAAACCGTAATGTCTTCACTAAGAGAAGATTCTATTTTACTATAAGAAAATCTAGTTTGCCTACACTGACCTTAAGATTTATCTGAAGCAATTTTAATGTAGTTCACCAAAGACTGACCCATTTCCTCTCTAACACTTACCTGAACAGACCATAAAAGTACTGTTGCAGGAGACAGTGTAACTGCTTTCGCCTACTCTAAAACAGTTCAGCCAGCTTCTGTTCAGTATTTGTATTGAAACTCCTAATGGAAATAATGGGCACTTGCTTTTTCATTGAAAATCCAGTATCATTTTTGTTGACTTCCCACTTCAAGCATATAATGATGTAGAACTCTGATCACTCACAAGATATTTAACAAACACTGACAGGAAAGCTAATTTAGTTGCACAACTCATAAGGAGAGGCAGTATCTTTTACTAAATCAACAGCTACATTTACTTTCTAGTTCTGCACCTTTTCCTGTTAAATAGATATGGGGTTTCTTGCAGCTAAAGTTATGCTGCATCAGTGTCCCATCAATGCTGAAAAGTACCATTTTTGCTGCCCTTACAACCCACCTTGATCACAGGCTAAAAGCACAAGAAAAATCAAGTAGTACCTTGAACACCAGAATTATAAAACCTTACTTCCTATAATCTTTTCCCATACAGATTCTCTGATGTCTTGTTACACAGCTGTACTCACAGTGTATCTTTATCTTAGAAAGGCACACAGAAACTTACAGAAATTATATGTCAGAACACATAATTATTTTGAGTTTCATGTAAGATAGTGTGAACAGTTACAAGAATTGAGGACGCTTGAGACAAGTCAGGATACTACATAGGAGCACATCTGTATCTGAAAAGTGAAAAGCAAACTCAAAATCCCAGGCTATTTCTCAGCTTCAGGACATGCCAGCTCTCTTTTTTTTGCAGTCAGTTATGTGTATATATTAATCAGTTTCAAAAAATATTATAAGTAGAGGAGGGGTTTAAAAAAATTAAAGTTTATTAAAGTCATTGGTCTATAATTAAAGTCATCATTACTACACATCCTGGAAATTTCTATACAGCTCCCATATATTTAATTGTATACAATTATAAGCAACATTTTATTGCTCCAATCATATTACATGTCAATTCTCGGTACCAACTCTGCATTTGAGAAACTTCTTTAGACAAGTTTTGGAATTGTCTTACACTTGTCCTATATAATAAGTAGTTATTAGTATTTGAGGAATGACAGAATTTTATTAACTGATTATGCTGCTGATCCCCCTAAAAATTAAGGCCAGACAAACTTGCAAAAAGTACATCTGACTTTTCTACAACTGCTGCTTATCTAAAGCGGCAACACAATGGATACTATCAAGTCTATTCATATTTAACAGTGAAAAGGTGTTCAGTACAGAGCAATGGTATACAGTCAGAAAGATGCTGACATGAACTGAATTTAATAAGGCTCTAACACAAATGAATTGGTCATCCAGAAATGAGATTTGGAGCAATTTATCATGAGAGGTAGGAATTCTTGCAATCCCATTGCTGTCATTTACTGATACGCTTGCCCTTTTCAGAAGTATGACTTCATTAATTAATTGTCAAGGTGGAGAATCACATGAACTGCCAAAGGATGTCAATATGCTATAGCATCAAAGTTATTCTCAAAAGAATCAGAGCGCCAGTAAGTACCCCAAATACAAACTATTCCTAAATTGTCACATGTATTCACAACTTAAATGAAAAACGTTCAGCTTCAGAGGAGCTTCACCAAAGTGAACACTCTTACCGTGTACCTGTTCAGAATCTACTCACTTCTTTAGGGTCTTAATGTTTTTAGAAAGCACAAGTTCTTCATTTTCTACATCAAGCAGTAGACCTTGAAAAAAATATTTTCCTGCATTTCATTCAAATAGGTTTCCTTCAATGGATAGCTTCTGAAATAAGTTATGTATAAGGATAAGAAAAGAGAGTGGCTCTCAGAAGTAGTAAGATTTTTTAAAAGATCTTCCTTCAAAACTGCTAAACTAACAGTCCTGTAGATAAGATTTCAAAAATTCTCTCTGTACTGAATTCCTCTGGGCAGTGTATTTTCAGAAGCAAAACCACTACTGTCTGATTACAATTACAGAAGAATATACCAAATTCCCACACCTTGCATAGCTGAACACTATTTTTAAAGCCTCTGCAACTGAACTACTTCATGTGGACACAAAATAGTTAAATTTAAAGACAAATGACAGGTTAATTATATAATGAAAACTTTCTCAGAGCACAGATACAAGTTTGCAATGTCTTAGGCAATGCCTCTACTGTACGCAGCATTAGTACTGAAATAAAAGTACTTCTGCCACAAGAGCACACCTCATTCTCCGAATTGTTCTGAATTACACCAACAGAAGTCAAGTTACATTTACACCAAGCAAATTCACATGTCTAGCAACACTGGAAAACTTCTAGCTAATATGCATCACCTGGGCAAAAAACAGCCCTCTTGGAAAGCTTTCTCATTCAGGAAAATGTAAAGAGGCCATGAAAATACCCACAGGTAAAAAAGTGGTGGTATCAGTAGAAGTTTCCTATATAAGAAGAAGTAGTACTGAGACTTTCTCTTCCTCTTCTTCTGCATCTCCAGAAAAGAGACAAAGGAAAACTTAAAAGAAAATCTATTTCAGATCTGGGAACTCTACCTACAGGTGTCTGTATACATAACATAGACACTAAAAAAGCTTCAAGGCCTCAAATTATCAACATTCAAGAAAAAAAAAACCACAACCCCCCACCACACTCCTCTCCATTAATAAAAGAACTAGAAGTTATACACATTGGTTGATACCTAACATTTCATGAAGGAAATGAAAGGCTTCCCAGCTGGTTGTTTGAGATGCCTCACTTCCATCATGTCTCTCCACGGCCTATTAACAAAACTCACTTTTCCTTTTTTCTATTCTGTTACTCAGTTTCCCCTTTTCACAGTTCTATAGTAAAAACAATATGGCCTTTGTGGTCACTATGTTAGCATATGGAATTACATAAAACAGTAAAACTGTGAACTCTATGGCAGCAGAGCTACCCATACTTTCCTTGCTCATTGGCTACAGCCACACTTGTTGATTCTTGGTTTGCAACAAAATAGCTTCAGAGAAGCAACTACACCTAAGGGGGATGTCGCTGCAGCATACACTGCAAAGGGTTTAGGCCTTACAGAGGGCCTGCCACAATTAGAAAAACCCCAAACGCACACACACAAAAAATGAATAAACCCGTAACAAAACTTTTGACTTATCGTTTCCCTGCTGTGTCCTTTTAGCAACGAGAGGAAGCGTCTTCCTCCAGCCCACCGCTCGCTTATAAACGCGGCGAG
>NW_010545585.1:144546-144836 GCF_000687285.1 Phaethon lepturus
GAGACGCCAGTGGCACCTGCAGGGCCTCCAAGCCCTCTTCCCCCAGAGGCCCTGGGTGGAGAAGAACGCACCGACACCTCTGCCCCCAGCTAATCGGCAGCTGCGGACAGCGCAGGGAGATGCCTGGCAGCCGGCCGGGCGGCGCGGAGGGCCGGCTGGAGCGGGGGCAGCACTTGACCCCACGTTTCCAAGCCCCACACAGGTCGCTGAGACGCTGTCTCCGATCCCCTCCTGCAAACAACGGCACCGCCACCGCGGCCCCGCGAAAGGGCGGGGGGCGGCGAGGACCT
>NW_010545586.1:0-46120 GCF_000687285.1 Phaethon lepturus
TATAAAAATTATAAATATATATATTATATATCAGTTCAAGTAATCAGTGATATGCTAGAATGCTCATTGATTGGGAGGGAGTGCCTTTTTTAATGAAAGCAGTGATTTGCTCGGTTTGTGGATGCTGTCGAGGTTCTGGAGGGAAGCTTTCAAACCCTTCTAGATGTCACTCTGCATCGGTGACAAACAGTGGGCAGGTTGACTAGCATGACTGAGGTAATGATCTCTTAGTAATACCCATATACTTTTCTCTGTTGGTCACTTATGAATGAAAAGCTATTGCCATGCCCTGTTTATGTCCCTGTATAGAACACACCTATGCCCATACATGTTGGGATTAAAGGCTCCAGGGCCTTGAAGGATTATGGAGACTGCAGTTAATACTGTCTGGCATATAGGACTGTGGGCAGTGAGAGTATTGTCTATGTGCTTCTGAATGGGTTATAACTTCAAAAGTTTTACATGATTTAATTTAAAAGTTAGTCTAATGAAATTATTTGGTAATAAACTGTTTCACCTTCTGCCTATTCATTAATTTGGTCCTCTGCTGAAAGGAGACATTGAGGAGGGGCTTTGCTTTCACAGCCAAGCCTACTTTCATTTTAACTTCAGTTTTTAAATGGGGCGTGTCTACACAGCCTGGCTTAAAGGCAGCAGTGTCTCAAGTCCAACTGTTGCAGAGTAACCAGCACAAGGTAGACAGCAAGCATGTACTCCTCCACCAAAATTTAATTTAACTTCTGCATTTTCTGAAATGCAGCTTAATGCAAAACTGTTCCAGGTTTTGAATTTCCTGGGCTAGCCAGGAACTGTGTATTGACTATCATGATTCTCAAGTTCTTTCTTTGTGTTTTTGTCTTTTTTTTTAACAGACCTCCTTAATGCTTAACTGTATTACTTCATTTACATCTCTGCAGAGACTCTTAAGTTTTGCCTGCAAAAGTACAGATTTCCTACTTTTGGAGTTCAGCATCCTTAATAGAAGTTCAGATGTACATATATGTACTGCAACTCTCAGCATTTTAATATATTGCTTTTTAAATTTTTTCGTATCTTACCTTCTCAGTTGTGGTAGAAATGTGACTTTTAAATTTTTTTTTTTCACCTAAAGAATTACTCCAGAATTTCCAGATATTTCCTAGACTGACTTGTGTCTTGAATATTTTCCATCCACACACACATTTTCAAAGCCTGTGGACAGTGAATTGCCCAGTAACCTCATATATCCTTGGCAGGAAGTAACTTCCCTGACACTCACATACACAAAACCGAGTGACACGTTTCCCAGCTAACCGAGCAGTGAGAAACCAAATAGGCAAAAAAACCCATTGCTTTTTCTTGTGGGTGACATTTTTAGAATGTAAACCTTTTTCACAACCACAATGTTGTTGTTTTTCCGTGAGTTATGTGCAGAAGTAAATAGACTCTTGGTAGTGGGTAGAGCTTTCCATTACTAAGCCGTACAGCCCTCTGACTAACCTCCCGTCATGAAATAAGCCTTGTGCCAGAACAGGAGGTACAGTTCTTGGCACTACGTGAAAGCACGGGGTGATTGCTGGATGTGCCCCTCTGGTTTCGCGCTACAGGGGCTCATTTGAGATGAGAAGTGGAAGTGATGTTTTTCCAAATCAGCCTGGGGAGCGGGACTGTCAAGACCTTGTTTTGTATGAGGCTTTGCAGCCCTGGCCTGGAGGGGGTGTGAAGCTGAGCAAGAAACACAGTCCTCGGGTTAGGACGGAGACTTGCGAGTGCCGTAACTGTCTGAAACTAGCTGGGAAATTAAGCTCCTTGGAAAGCAACTGCTTGAGTTAAGAGTTTGACTGTGGCTTCAGTTTCATGGTTCTCTTCCCGGCAAAAAGCGGTGCTGAGCATTATCCAGGTTTGACTGTAGGAGAGCACTCCCATATCGGAGAGTCGAAAATTCAGCCAGGGTAACGGTGTCGCTTAGTGAACTTTCCGTACCATCCAGTTTGTCCTTTCATTTGGCTGGGAGAGGGATCCTTATCTGGGTGCGGGCTGAGCGAGCTGGCAGCCTGTGCTGGGCTGGATAGTGGTGTCCATTCTCCTACGAGTGTGGGCTGGGCTGGAGAGGAACTGAGATTTCCTGTGCTCCGGACTAGTAAATGAATGGAGGTGTTTACACAATAAGGGGCACAGTCCTTTTTCTTGGAGTTCTGCTAGGCAATTAAATCGCTTTGTCTTTCACTTCTTTGTAAATATGTTAATGAGAGTCCTTTGTGTGAGGTTTTTTTGGAAGGCAACATTTTGTTTGCTCCATTCACTTAGGCAAATTCTGCTTTTATGTGGTACAGATTATCATGCGGAGTACATTGTGCTGTAATGTTGTTCACTCTTGCCTGGGTGAAGTGTCAAGCTAGGTTGCTGAGAGCTGGTGCTTGAGAGACAATGTACCAAAGCATACAAAGTAATCAAAATATTGTCATCTGATTCTTTTGGTGTTTGCCCAGAAGTTGTTTGGGATTACTTCTATTCACTGCATAATGATTTATTACAAACAGTGTATATGTAAAAAGGAAGCCTGTATTCTTTGATCTTTCTCTCTTTATTCTTTTTTTCTTAAGCTGGCTGAGCAATCGCTAAGTTAGTGTGGGCAAATGCAAATAAATGGAATGTAGTTTATTGTTCATGAAGTATAACCTAACGTGATATTTATCAGACAAAAAAACCTCTCAATTGTATCAAATCTGCAAGACTGAATTTAATAAGAACTGATACAAATTTTTAAGCATTGACTATTTTGCAAATTCATGCGGACTGAGTGTGATGTATTATTTATTATTTGTGTAATCTCTAGCTCAGTAAAATAATATGTGCATATCTTGAGCACAAAATAGGCAATTTGGTTGCTTAAGTACTGTAATGTAAAGCCATAGTCAGGGAGACAGACTAAGGCAGACAGTAATTGCTCCAAAAAAGGAGATATGTCTGCACTGTGAACACATGATCTGCATGCAGGTATCTAGGTTGAGGTGTGGAGGTTATAGTGAAAGAGTGACGGGTTTCTGGGTTTTGTAATTTATCTGGAAACCAGTGCAGTCTAGATCAAAATTCACAGAATAATTGGTGCTGTAATGCCTCCTTCAGGGATGTGCTAGTGCTTTATGAATTACACAGCATCGCACAGAATCATTAGGGTTGGAAAAGACCTTTAAGATCATCAAGTCTACCTGTCAACAACACCAAGCCCACTAAACCATGTCCCAAAGTGCAAGGTCTACACATGTTTTTTGAATGCTTCCAGTGATGGTGACTCTACTACCTCCCTGGGCAGCCCGTTCCAGTGCTTGACCACTCTCTCCGTAAAGAAATTTTTCCTAATATCCAGTCTAAACCTCCCCTGCTACAGCTTGAGGCCACTTCTTGTCCTATCGCTAGTTACTTGGGAGAAGAGACCAACACCCACCTCACCACAACCCCCTTTCAGGTAGTTGTTGAGAGTGATGAGGTCTCCCCTCAGCCTCCTCTTCTCCAGACTGAAAAACCCCAGTTCCCTCAGCCACTCCTCATAAGTCCTCACTCCAACACAAGACTTGTGCTCCAGACCCCTCACCAGCTTCATTGCCCTTTTCTGGACATGCTCCAGCAACTCAATGTCCTTCTTGTAGTGAGGGGCCCAATTATAAATTCTTCAGTATTGAAAGAGGAAAAGGTAAACACTGGCATTGTAGGGTCTGTGTTCAACAAAGTGTACGAACATGTATTTTTCACCCATCAGAGTCCAGCAAGAGCTCCCAGTCAGGGGTTACAGGGCAGCTTTTATGTACATAACTGCTGTGAGGGCCACCAGGCTCCTCGCATGAGGAGCGACCCTGCTGAGCTGAGGGGGACTAATGAGACATGCCACTGCAACGGGGCCTCTCGCATGTTCACGCTGCTCACCTGTGTTTGCTTTGTTTAATGCAGGCCAGGCCACACTGGTCTGGTTATGAAAGTTAATATCCTGGGAGGAACTTCTTGGATAAATCTGGTAACTGCTGCAGTAATCCATAGAACTTGTTACCGTTTCAGGTTGAAGGGAAAACTGAAGAAAATGAGACTAACAAAAGACGTCGAAAAGGTCTTTTTGGTGTCTTCGAGGAGGTTGGTGTTCAGTGGTGTCCACACATATCCAGCTTCTTGATGAGCACCAGAGCTGAGGAAGCGGTGGGAGTTGGGGGGCCAGGGCTTGGCCTCAGGTGCTTGGCGGGAACAAAAAGCCACTCCCCTTAAAACCTTGAATTTACTGTGATGTGCACTAAAGAGGAGCTAAATATATTTAAATCATTTTGTAGGGAGAAGAACATTACCTAAATTGCACTAGTTCTCTTTTTGACTCAAGATGACTTAAGATACTAGGTTGGGTTTTTTTCCTTTTCCCAACTCAGTTATTTAAACAAATTTTTGTTTGAAGAGTTTGCATCGTGGCTTGGTTCCTAGCCTCTCCCTGATTAGTTACCTTTGTGAATTTGCATTGTCATCACCAGCACCAATTAATGTTCCCTTCTTACTGTACTCTGGGACCAAAGAAAACATTTTTTTTGTGACTTTTGCATGCTAAACAGTGTAATTTTTAATATACCATAGACTGTATTTCCTTTCACCCTTTGCTGATAAGGATGTTACTTCTCTTGCTCTCTCTTCATAAGTGTTGTAGGTAAACTAGAAAAAAACATAGTTTGTTTGTTTTTTCTTGCAGGCTTCAGGCTTTTCAGGCCAAGGGACAAATGCTGGGAAAGAACAGAGCGATGGCAGAGAAGGAGTGAACCAGAATAAAGTTAAATCAATGGCAACCCAACTGTTGGCAAAATTTGAAGAGAATGCTCCAAATACAATTTTTCGGAGGCAGGTAGGTCCTAGATGAACATAAAAATAATCTCTAAAATTAAACTGTAGTCCCTCCTTGTGAACATGATGCAGACTTGTAAGGGAAAAGATGAATCTGTTATGTGTTTGAAGTGGGTTGTCTTTTTTATACTTTATGCAGATTAAAGATGTTCCTCTCAATACTTAGCAAACAAATATAACTAGTATGGATTGATTGATGTATATTAATATAATGTATTAATATATTAAAGTGTAGTGGAATTGCAATGTCTAGAAATCTCTTGTAAACCAGTCTGTAGAATTGTTGCTTTGTATGGGAGTCTAAGCTGGCTGCATACAGTATTGCAGAAAGACATTTTTTCCCTATATTTTCTGAATAAAGGACACTACATATCCAATGGAATCTTTCTTTGTGGAAAATTTAGAAAGCGTAAGAAGGGAACCTAATCTTTTGCGAGATGCCTTTTGCGGCTGCCTTTTCCATTCCTAAAGTCGGCATAAGGGAATATAATTGTACATTCCACAGCACTTTGGAGGTTTGTTGTTAGTGTGACTAGTGTTTTAAAAATAATCCTGTACTGTCAAGGTAGGGATGATAAGCTCAAAATCATACTTTAGCCAGTGAGATGATTTGAGTCAGCTGAGTTTGGATCTCTCACCTAAAAGATCTGAAGGAAGAATGAGGCAGGTGTCGAGGTTCTGTCAAGGGTGGTGGTTTTCATAGTTCTTTGTGCTTGTATTTGTTTATTTACATATTTAAGTCCTCCAGAACTGTAGGCTTTATAGATGTCAAGTGACTTCCATGAACCACTGTTGCTTGTATGCTACTTGGCTACTTGTCAGTGCCCTGAGCTTTCTGTGTGCGATACATGTGCAGAGGTTTGCTTGGCCGTGTTGAAGGAAGCCTCGATGCATTACCTTTTGATCACAACCTCTCTTAATGAATACAGAATGTGCTGAATTTTAAATATATCTTTGATGGTAGAAGGGGTTAATAAAATGGTAAGGTGACAAGAATCTGCAAAATGTGTTGTTAAGCTCCATAGTAATCTGTCTTTAAAAGCAGCTTTTATTTCTTTCTGCTTCAAAAGATCTTTGAATCCTATTTACTGTCTTCCATTTTTTTTTCTACTCTGTCTTTATAATTTTAAAAATGCTTTACAAGGAGCTAATAGATAGACCAGCCCTGCTCTCTTCTGACCCTCCTGTTAATCCTCGCTTTGCTAAACCTAAGGATCCAAGTCGTCTTCTACCTCAACCAAAAAGGCAGGTAGGAACTCATATGAGTAACATCTGACAAGAACACCATTTCTTACTGCTGTGAACTCAATGTTATTCTGTAACTACAGAATATATAGAACAATATTTGAATTGTGAAAACCACATTAAAGTTTTAAGGCTATTTTACAACTGCTTGACCACATAAGAAAACTATTTGAAAGAATTAGTAACTGTATGGAAAAAAACCCTAAAAACATAGGTATTGATTTGTGTGTATCACATCTAGACTCCAAATTATATAAATATAATTACATAGCTACGTTTAACATGTGAGAACTACAGCAGTACCTGAAAATTGGTCTGTGCACGTACTCGATGCTTTGGGCTGTTGCAATGATAAGGCAAAGGGAGTTTTCCACCCTGAGAAACCTGGCAAAAATGTCCAAGATGAAAACTTGAGCACTGAAAAGCTGATATTGATACCTGGGCTTTCTTTATTTCTTTAAGTAGAACTTGTGATAAGAATTTCTGCTGAAAGCTCTTTTGCAGCATCATATACACGAGGAAAACCTCTTGAACACATTGTCTAAATTTTTCTCTTAATATTTCCAATGAAAGCAATCTCATATCAAATAGTATTGACATTCACTTTATGTTAGAGTTTTAAATGGAAGTGAATATCCTGTAGTGGTATTTCAAAGTAGTATGCAGTGAAATGAGATCTTCATTGCATGTGGAAATCTGCAGATCAGCTTGATGAAAATGCAGATTCATAAACTGGTTGAGAAATGTTGTTTTAAAGGCAGGTGTGCTGTCCCGAAACATCAGGAGCACACTGCAAGTTGATTGGCATTAGTTTTTTTAATTTTAATTCTGAGAAATTTGGAATGTTTATGTACTTGAATTGGACAGATAGGATGAAGTAGAAAGCTGTCATGAAAAGACCAACTGGAAGGTCATTTTTAAGATTGACTTTGACAAAGCTGAATTGGTTCAACGTTTCATTTACTTCAAAAGCTATTTTCTATGAAGATTCAAATTCAGAGGCCCATTGTGAACTCCTCAGAGGATGCTTTAAATCTGAAATACATTATAGCTTGACTTGGGTCAGACTAGATCTAGAATTATGCCAAGAACTACTGTTGATATTCTTACAATCTGATTGTAAGCTTAGTTTCAGGCAGCTGTGATGCTAAACAAACAAAACCCCAAACCTTTGCTAAAAACCCTAGAAGGAGATGTAGTGTCATGTTCTTCTGCACTGATGCTGTCTGGGGTTATTCATAAAAACTGACACAAACCTAGAGAAGTTGTCAAGATCTGCATAAGTTACATAGGACTGGTTTATTTCAGTGCATGGATGCAAGCATCAGAGATGCAGTAGATAGTGTGCAAAGAGTGATGTGAGAACACTTTATTTCTAGTTACGTGCATGATTGTGCTGCGCTTTCGGAAGCATCCTTAAAAGCTGCACATGCTGCATGGTAGTGCAGAAAGCGGGTTTTTTTCACTTCAAGTGTTTCCCAGTTTCAGGTGGTAGCTAGCAATGAACACGAGGTCAGGGAACCCAAACAGTCTTTAAATGCTTCTGATCATATGGCCAGGAGAGCAAGGACTGTCCAAAAACCAGATACCCAGCCCAGTCTGTCAGAAACCTCTGAAAATCTCGCATCTGCCTGTTCTGCTGCATTTGTACTTTCTGGAGTGCTTGAGCGTCTTCAGCACCTGGAAGAAAAAATGAAACAGGTGACAAGCAATTTCTTTTCCTTTGTCTCTTAACTGCATATGTTAATCTGTATACTGTATCTGTATCTTCCCTGGATATGCTGGCTTTTTCTCTGTTGGCTTTAGGTTATAGTAAGACAATAAATAGTGTTTCTGCAAACTTGCTGTACTCTAACGATGTATGTGACATTAATTGAAGTCTTTCTCTCTTTCTTTTCTTGGCTTTCCTTCCCTGGCTCTTATTGCAGAAAAGAGCTCAGACCATAGCAAATAGGGAATTCCATAAAAAGAACATTAAAGAGAAAGCAGCACATCTCGCCTCAATGTTTGGATACATGGAGTTTCCAAAGGTGATTATTAGGTTTTGCACCTGAAGAAGTGCAGATTCATGGGGGAGGGGAAATTGCAGTGATTTTGTTTTTAATTTTCCTTTCATGCTGGGTGGATCTGAAAAGTAATGTAGATTCCACTGAAACTGGTAAAAAGTTTAAATCTTATTGCATATTTTAATTGAGGTAAAACACAGTCAAAATCATAGAGCTAGTCAAAGTACTCCAGCACAAGAGAAATGTGTTAGAATAAATCATGTCTAGTGCTTAAGTATGCACTGGTAGCTCACAGTTTCTAGTGAATTAGTGAGCAGTAGCTCTTAGTCAGTGTGATCTGGCGTTTCTTATGTGTCATTATGCTTTCTCCCAGCAATATCTTACCTTACTGCCCACTGTAAATATTTTTTTATAAGAAAACTGAGTACAATAATATCACTTGCTGTGAAGGTTTTGCCGTGAAGATTTCCATGGCTCCTCACTGTGCAGAAATAGAGAAAAGAGCAGAGCTGTAGTTATATCTTTTTTTTTTGTGCATGACTGTGAAAATATTCTCTTAACCTATGCTAATGTCACTGTCTCTTGGATAACTCTCCTGTTTCTGCTCTACACAGAATAAGCTACCTACTAAAGGCTTATCCCATTCTCAGCCCCCAACTCCCTCTTGCCCTCCACCTCATGATTCAGCTGCTGCCTCTTCTGCATCATCTGTCGGTTCAGCTTCCCCTGCTGTTCCTTCTAGACAGGTATTCTATTAACAGATTTTTTTCCTGTAAAATCAAAATTTGCATTAAAGCTGCTCGAGAAATGTCTTGGATGGAAGGTGCTGCCAGCAGATCTGTTGTGTAGGCTTTATTTCACATTTGAATCAAACTTTTTGTTCACTGTTGTTAATTCTGCATGTTTGTAAGGGGAAAGTCATCCTTCAAAGAAGTTCAGGTATAAAGCTGAAGAACAAAGCACATGGGTAACAAAATTTTTGCTTCAATTCTGAAAAATTTGCCTTGCCTTGAAATATACCACAGACATGCGTAGCGGAGAAAGAGCTTCATATTGTATAGCTAACTGGATGTTATGGGATTGGTTAGTTGGTTTTGGGTGGCATTTGTGTTTCTTTTCATAAGAATATCTGTCTGGACTGCAGGGGAAAACTTTTAACTAAGGACATGTCTTAGAATGGTAGGAGCACTTGTTGATACAGACAGGTTTTATTGGTTTCTTTGTTTATTTGTACTTTATACTTCTGCACAACAGCAAACTTTACAGAGCGGAAACATGTGTACTCTGAATGAAAGCAACTGGACAACACTCGAATCGGAGCTATTCAGCTCTTACTACTTGTGCTGATGTTACAATGGCTGTGCTTTTATCTGTGGAAGTTAAGATGACATCGGCTTCTGGCTCCCCTTGGTTTTGAAGGATTTTAATTCGGAAAGCTTGATATTTTTCAGGTTTCCAGGGCAGGTAAAGGCCTGGGTTCCTTTTACTTCGCCCACAGATTATGTAGCAGCAGTCTGGGAACACTGCAGTATTGAATAGGGTTGGTGTGGGAATAAAGGTGGAAACATCAAGTTTCTAGAAGTATTGAAGGCAACTGCTGTGACCCAGTGCAGGTGCTGCTGGAGCTGTCGGCTCTTCTGCCTGACACATGAAAGTAGTGCTATTCGGCAAAATTGGGTACTGTCTCCACTTACCGTGAGGAGGAGCAAAGCATTCTGCCTGCTTTTGTTTTATTTAAGTAACAGTAGTCTTATTAAATACTCATGAATATTGCCCAACTTCAGGTTAAGCCATGGCTGAAGGTAATTTCCCATCTGGTAGGCAGGATCACTTAGTGGAACTAGTCTAGATCGTTTTTAGGTTGTTTGGCACCATATTGTTAATGCTGGTTGGAAATTGGGCTCACAGCCTCAGCAGTAACTGAGCAGGTAGATACTGGGCTGACTTGCAGCTTGCAAAGGCACATTCCTGTGTTGTGATAGAGCTGTGTTGAAAAGACTCTCTTCCTCTCATTCCCCAGGAAAACATAGGCTACACAGCCCTTCAAGGACACTGCAAGCCCAGCAGGTGCCTTACTGTGGTAATCCCCTAATTCCCTTCAGCTTCAAAATAATTCCTTTGCCTGGATTTACCTCTTACTTTCTATGACCTAGGAGGTATAGCATGTGATGGGTTTTAAGCTAAGTAATGGTTTCCAAAGTATCAGGGCCTGTTGCTCATTTGATTTCAGAGCTATTGTGACACTGCAAAGAGAATGAAAAAACAAACAAAACCAAAACAGAGTATGTGAACAACCCTTTAGAATATGAGAATTAGGCTCTCAATCATATGGAAACTCTGTGTGTCACAATTTTACTGGGATTTTAAAATTTTTTCTTAGAGAACATTTGGTCTGAGCAGTCATCTTTGGATGTGTTAATTCAACTGCATTTTGTTTAAAGTGCATTCACAGCCTTTTATTAGTTTGCCATTGTATTTAAATGGTGTGGTGGTAGTTTGTGACTTCATTTCACCCAGTCTGAGTTTACTTTGAAAAATACTCTCTCCAGAGGTAATGGCAGAACGCAGCACAGCTGAGGCAAGAAAGTCTTGTTCTGTCACCAGCACAGTAAATATACATTCATGCCATTTGGTAAATATTTGGCTGGTTAGGTGGGACTACCGATGTTCTTCCGCAGATCTTATATGCATGAACATTCTGATGCCTAGTATACTGGTCCATAGGGTTGTACAGGCTCAGGTCCTCCTGTGCACTGTATGCATTACGTATGTCTAAATATGGTGCATTTGGCATGGCATATTTGAGAATTTTTAAATAGCAGGTCTGATAATGAACAGGCAAACTTTTACTTTCTTCCTCTTTGAGGCAGATGCAGTAATAGAAAGCTGATCCACATGAACCCCAAGTGATGATGGATTGCTGTAGGTATTTCAATGTGAAAGTAGATTTAAAAAAAAAGGGGGGTGTGTGGGAGGCGGCAAAACCCTTAGAGTTTCCTTTCCAGAGTTGCCAGTGAGTACAAGTGACATTGTTGGTGCTCTCCTTGTTACAGGGGTAACAGAGAGAGAGCGGAGGGGTGAGACAGGGTCAGTCAGCCATGGTGTCTGCTCAGGGCTGTGGAGGAGAAGGGGAGGGTACCTGTCCTCCATGCCCACTGTCAGCACAGCAGGGGGTGATGGTCACTGTGGAAATGGAGATTCAGGTCAGGCTTGGGGATGGGGGTAAGGGACCCTTGAGTAGTAAGGAGCAGGGTGCTGGATGAGAGCTGCAGTCTGCAGCATGGGCACCTTTTGGAGCAGGTTATGCCAATGTGCCCCTTACACAAGTAAAGTGGATCCTGTCCTGGGGACAGGGGATGGACTCAGTGGCCTTCAGACCGATGTCCAGGCATAGGTGTGGCATTGGTGATGTGCTAGTGAGGTGTTAATGGATGTGCAAGACTTCTATTTTCCATGCTATTCCCATGCTGTGAGGTCAATTCAGTCCTGTGATACCCCTGTTGATTCAGCTTTACCTCTCTTTGGCAACTTAAATTCTGTTCCTCTTCAAGCTACACAGGCCATGTTTTGGCTTACCTTTTGTTATTTCTCAAGCAAAATTTTTCCAGAAGCAGATTTCTTACTGGTGTTTTTCTGTAAGAGTATTAAATCTTCAAGGAACACCTGCTGCAGCCTTGACTTCGTAACAAGCAAACTGTCTGTGCCCTTCTATGGTTAAACTGTTGTCCCCGTGTTTTATCTTTTAAGATTGCACACTTTTAGAACATGAGAATTTTATCATACACTTTAAAACAGTGGCTAAACATGCAGCACTATATAAATAAAATTTGATATTTCAGGTGCGCAGTGTGCATTTTCAAGTACTGTGCATGATAATTTAACAATATGTTTGGATCAGTCTGCTGTGAATATGTACCAGTAAGTGCCTGTGTCTGTTATCTCAAGGGTGGGGTTATAAGACTCAGAATTTGTATTTCTGGTCTCTGTTCTGAGAGATATCGCTAGGTAACTCTAGACTTCAGTATGAGGAAGATCTTCAGGATTGGTAAGCCAACAGAAGGAGCTCCCTCAGGTCACTCTCATGTTTCTGCCTTTTTCCCAGCAGAACAGAAGGTAATGCAAGTCTTTTGAGTTTGCAAGATGTCATGAGAAATGACCTATAAATAGCAACACTCTCCCATCCTTTAAATAGTTACTAACTTGAAATTAAAATGACAGTACTACTGAGATTGTTATCAGGCGTGACGATCCTTTACATCTGTTGAATTTACATTGGAACAGTATTAGTTATGGTGGCATATTTATTGAAAATGGTGGCTAAGAAATCATACAGTCTCATTACAGAAACCTGTTATTAAACCTCAATGCTGAAAGGAGCACTTGAAAGGAAGGCTATGGAAGCATATTGTAATGACTGTACGTCTTTAAAAGAAACAACTTATTAAGAATTAACTTCTGTATGACACTATATGCAAGTTGCCAGTAATGATCAAAACTACCTTCTAGCTTTAATCAGCTGTCAAAATTCACATAGGTAGAATTATGAAGTAACAAATACTATATTACAGGCTGGGCTTTGGTTATGCCTGTGTTCTGTTTAAAATTGGACTGACTTTCAGAAAACTCTTGTTCATCTGAGTTTTGCATGAGTGAATCCACGCGATATGACGCAAGAACTATAAAAACGTTGCAGTCAGTAGGCTTTGCTGCCTGCAGAGTTTGGACCAACTACTTCCCTGCAGTGATGTGACTCTAATTACTGGTAGCAAGCAGGGCTTGGGTGTTTTCTACACACAGTAGTTTATTACTCAAATGTTGTTTATCTCAGAGGTAAAATATATGTATCAGGTGGTACCAAAAGTAAACAAATTGCCTTCAAAGCAAAGTAAGACCAGGAAAATCATCAAGGATGTGAAACAACAAAGGGGAAGCATTATATGCTTTTGGAGGCGGAGAGCATATTTCCTCCGTTTTATGAAAATACTACTGAGGCTTACTTGTTGGTTGGCTGTGCGTTATAAATATAGCACAGGGAAATACAGAGGCAGCTTTCTCTTCCCACATTAATAACCACCCTGATCAACCTGCTGAAAAGCTTTGGCAACATGTCATTGACAGGTCAATAGTCTTAGTAAATCACAACCACTTTGGGGATATTTTAAGTGTTTTCTTGGTTGTTTCCTGAAATTCACCGCATAAGGTAACTCTTTAAAATTCACCTTGTAAGGTAATGCTTTAAGATGCCTTTCCAGCAAAGGATTTAAAGTTACTGGTATAAACTTGCCTGAATTGTGAGCAGTAGCCTGTTACATATTGATAGGGGCCCCAGCACTACAAAATTGCATGTGTGTGTGGGACTTCACGTACACCAGTAGCCTCAAGGGTAGTAAATGCATGAGCAAAATAGAAAACCTGTTATGGGTATACTGAGTTTCTAGGGTGCATGAGAAGCATCAGGCAGGCAGAGATCTGTATGCTGTTGACCAAAGCTAGGCCAAGAGCTGACAGGTTCTCCAAAGGAACGTGTGTAGGTTTGGGGTCAGACCCCCTCTCCTGGAGTTTATTATGCTTACATGATTAAATGGGTGAGGATGTTATTAAAGTCCTTGTTCATAAGCAGGGTGAGGTTTAGAGAAGACACAGGGGGTTGCTCGGCGGTTGTGCTTGTTGACGTACAAGGGCAGAAGTCACAAGCCTTGCAGGGCAGCACTGCTCTTGCACACCCTATCCCTCCCTTTTTCTGTGGGTTTCTGATGGTGGCAGATGCTCATGGGGCTACCCTGCTGGATTCTCGTCCCCCCAGTCCTTGTTCATAAGCAGGGTGAGGTTTAGAGAAGACACAGCATTTGAATAGAATATTTCAGTTGGAAGGGACCTACAATGCTTATCTAGTCCAACTGCCTTACTAATTCAGGGCTGATCAAAAGTGAAAGCATGTTAAGGGCATTGTCCAAATGCTTCTTAAACACTGACAGGCCTGGGGCATCAACCTTCTCCTTAGGAAGCCTGTTCCAGTGTTTGACCACCTTCTTGGTAAAAAAATGCTTCCTAATGTCCAGTCTAAACCTCCCTGGTGCAGCTTTGAACCAGTCCCATGTATCCTATCACTGGATACCAGGGAGAAGAGCTCAGCATCTCCCTTTCCACGTCCCCTTCTCAGGAGGCTGTAGGGAGCAATGAGGTCACCCCTCAGCCTCCTTTTCTCCAAACGAGACAAGCCCAAAGTCCTTAGCTGCTCCCCCTGGGACATTCCTTCCAGCCCTTTCACCAGCTTTGTTGCCCTCCTCTGGGCGCATTCAAGGACCTTCACGTCCTTCTTAGATTGTGGGGCCCAGAACTGCGCACAGGACGCAGGGTGAGGCCGCACCAACGCTGAATACGGCGGGATAATCTCCTCTTTTGACCAGCTGGTTGTCCTGTGTTTGATGCACCCCAGGACGGTTTGCCCCCTTGGCTGCCAGGCACACTGCTGCCTCGTACTGAGCCTGCTGTCACCCAGCGCCCCCAGGTCCCCTTCTGCAGGGCTGCTCTCCAGCCACTCCTCTCCCAATTGATACTTGTGCCTGGTGTTACTCTGTCCTAGGTGTGGGATCCGGTGTTTGGACTTGTTAAACTTCATCCTATTAGTCATTGCCCAATGCCCTGATCTATTGGGATCCCTCTGCAAGGCATCTGAAAGGTGCAGTACTGAGGCTGTAGCAAACTGATCTCCTCTTGACTACCCACATACCCGATTCAGTAAGGAGAGCTGGTAGAGCTCTTCCCCCAGGAATATGTCCTTATTAAACAACTTCTCTAAAATGAGATCTAATCAGTCCTCAAGTCCAGTTGCTTCCTGCCCTCCCCACTGGTGAGTAGCAGCAACGTGTGGGTGGTTGTTGATTAGGAGACAAGAACAGTCAGCAACCTTGCGGTTGCTAGATTAAATTGAAATTCTATTTGCTTTTACACGGAATGTGAATTCGCATTCATTACAAGAACACTTCTGTTCAATAACACTTTTTTTTAAAGTATATATAAACATGCAGTTTTCTTGTTTTGACTGCTTTAATGTTGACGCAGATTGCTTCAATGGGTGGAGAACAGAAATCAACCCACCTGATGAATTCTAAGGTGTAGTTCAGGGTCAAGGATACTTTTCCTGAAGTTCAACTACTTGCACTTTAAGCATAGCTTTACTGCTTAACTGATTGCTCCAGCATTTGACTAATTCAAGGTAAACTTTCTGCTTGAACTGACTTTGAATGCTTTCTTTTACCTAGGAGCTCATGGGTAGTAAGTTGCATGTGGCCTAAAAGTTGCTCAGCATATTGAGAGGTACAGAACTTGAGGTGGAAAATTTTGTCTTCTGTGATCTTAAACAATACGAAGAAATGTAGTTTTCTTGCAGTAGCAAGTAAAATTTCACTTCTAGTATTGGTTTATAATTTAATGTAGCACTTGGGACAGCATTACAGTATGTAATTAACAGTTTACTTTGCTGTTTTTACCCCACAAGTTGTGCAGATATTAAATAATATTTAAAAGTTTCTTTATATTAAACAAAACCAAGCAGTGCAGAAATTTGTCTCTTGAATGGCCTTTTGTTGCCTTAACTTCAGGCAGATACAAAATATGTACGTTAAGTTAATTATGGGATAACTCTCAAAAGATAAGGGGAGCTGTAAGGGGCTGGGCATCTTCCCAAGTTCCTGAACTCAAATTTTTTTTATTAGCAAGAATATTTTAATCCATCATAATTTTTGAAAACCCACTCACAATGCATTATAGTTTCTTTTAAGCTTGATAGAAAAGGCTTTAAAGTTGTTTTAAAGTATCATGAATACTACTGCTTTTGTATTTTTTTCCTTTCTTCATGGTAACTTTCTGATATTTTTAAAACATTCCTGTTAGCAAGACTTGGTGTGGTGGCAGCAGAAAAATCATTTCACTGAGAAGTGTGGGACTTAAAATTTGGGCTCTGTGGGAGGCAAATGGAGCATAAAATACGAGATCATGGATCCTCTAGGAGGAAAAATGTCCTGGCTTCAGAAGCAGAGTATCAGATCCCTGGCCATACCAGGATGGCCCTTGCTGCCTTTGCCACCAGAGAGGTTGTGGGATCATGTATTGACTGTAGAACTAAAATAAAAATCACTGCAGGAAATTTTTTTTAGGATACAATATTACTGTAATCGAAAATGTCTTCACAGACTTTTTTCCAGGACCAAAGAACTAGAGTACCTGCCTACCAGCCTCCCACTCCCACACATGCACACACACCTTTCTTCTTTTCCAGTCCTCAGGCATGTGTTTTGGCAAGGAAGCCTGGACCATGCAGTCAGTGGTCTGGCTGTGGTGTGTTTGGAGCCACAGCCTAAGGAACTGCAGTGTCCTTGTAGGCCTGTCTGATAAATTTGGTTAGAAACAGCCTAATATTCATGGCTGCAATAGCGTGATGAAGCAGATTAAAGGAGATGTCTTCCTTTCATGAGCGTAGTTTCTCCGGTTTTCCCTGGCGTTAAGATGAGTCACTGGGGAGAGGGAGGGTGGTTGCTCTGTGAGCATCAACAAAACATTTCCATGTAGGACTTCTAGTATGTTTTCATAGAATGTTTCCTGAAATGCCACAGTTTGTGGTCCATTAGTGTGAAGTTTAGTCCCTACCACCTGTTCTGAAATACGACAAAGTCCGAAGAAGTCAAAGTGAACAATAGAGGTTTTTTTAATCTATCAGAATGGTCCAACCCTGGTAGCCAGGCAGTAGCTCCCAGCTCAGCCGTTTTGTGGACATGGCAGGAGGCCTTGTGCTGTGGGAGCACCATTTGATCTTAGCAGCTATTTCTCCGTCGTCCGCGGCAAGAAATGTGTGGGCTGCATGGAAGCCTTCTGGGGCCACCAGCTGGACCATGCTGATCACACATGAACATGCTCATGTTCTGCTGGACTTTGCATCTGCTCCTTCTCCTAGCCTCTCTTTATCACTGTTTGCATGTTTTCAAATCATTCTTGTCCTTTTCTCGTTAAATTCATTTTCAAAAATAACTGAAGCTCTTCCTTCTATTCTTCATCTTCTCCCCTTTTCTGGTTAGATGACTGTAGGGAAGGTCTCACGTGCAATTGGAGCTGTGGCTGAAGTTCTTGTCAATCTGTATGTGAATGATCACAGACCCAAGCCACAGCTTCCCCTCCTTGAACTGGTAAGATTAAACCCACGAAGAAACAATAACTTGACTTAAGAGTGGTGTTTCCAGAACATCGTCATGACTTTAAGACTCTGGTGGAGCACTTTAAGCATTATGAAAGGTCTTAGTCTAACACTTCTTAAGGAATCAGGTGCATATTGGCAAAATATGCTGATGTGTCAATATGCTGGAAATGTTGCTCACAGTGTCTCCTATGTATATTTTTATTACTTCTCTGTATGAATTAAAACTTCAGGAGGCTTTTATTAAATGTAATTACAGGTACAATTAGTAACAGAAGACATTTATTAATCAGGGTGGCTTCTATAGAAAGTTTTGTACAGTACATGTTTATGCAGTTATTTTTAACACTTAAATGCTGAATCACTGTGCCTCAGTGATTTTGAAGAGAGCTGTTTTTAAACTCTGACACTGTTCTGTGTTGAATTCAGAAGCGGTCTCTGGACAGAGCTACAGGTTCTTGCCCCATTCCTCATTCTCCATCTCCTGCTTCCACGGCTCAGAGCTGTCAGGTATTGAGAAGCAAAGTAAGGTGGTGTGTTGTGGTGATCACACTTACTTACTAGCCAGCACTAAACTTCAGTTGCTTCTGCTTCGTTGTAACTATTTGTTCTATTAACATCATATTTTTAAAAACTGCATTTGTATACTTTTCCCTTTGCACGGTTGTTCGTTTGGAAAGTTTCATGCTCTGAAATGATCCATCACAGCAAAATGGATTATTAATGGCAGGTTTGGAGTAGAATTCTCAACTTCTAAGCACAAGACAATGTGACAATGACAATTGTGACTTGCACTTAGCATTAAAAGTTGTTCCAAGGCTGCCCTTTGCTGGCAAATTGAAGATGAGTTGTGTGGACTGTGTGCTGCCCTCTGAATGTGCCTGGACTCTGCCAAGCCTGCATCTTTTCTGACCCATGTGTGGTACCTCCTCCGTGGCAGTAGGGGTGGTGGAAGGAGAGGGAGATGGTGATGGCTGTGGTGGAAACAGGATGCTCACCTGTACCGACCTATAACCAAGCATAATACAAGAATGCAAAGTAACGTCCTCATACCTGCCTCTAATAAGAAAAGGGAAGCCCAGTGGCATTTAATCCGTTTATAATTTATTTATTTTCTGTACCTTTTGTATGTATATCCAGGGAGGATGAGATTGTGGCAATTAAAGAATGGTAATTGCCAGGCCAAATTCAACAAAAACTTTCAAAATAGTTTCAAGTTCTTAATATGGGTCATATTTTAAAGTCCCATGAGTTAAAAATATTCTGGATGTCTGTGATGGGAATTAAATTGGTTTTTAAAACAAACCATGCCCATCTTGGGCTATAGTCTCAGGGTGAACGTGGCTGAGAGGGAAAGCGCGTCTACGGCAGTGTAAGTGGTAGTTGGGACACCAGCATCGAAGACTTAGTTTTTCTTCCTGGACCTTGAAGCAAGAGCCTGCATTTTTCTCCAGAGAGCATATGAACTGAGTCTTCAGGGTGTCTGTTTTCTTAGCTTCACATGCGTCTCTGGTGTTCGAGGCTGGCGGGGTCTGCCTTTGCCCCCGCCTGAGAAACACCGATGCCCACAGCCGTGAGGCGCGAGCGCCTGAGCCAGCGCGGTGCAGGGTGATGAATGAGCATTTGGGACTGATGCTGCTTCTGTACCTGAGCAAACACAAGATCTCTGTGAACCCCCAGAGGGAAGCTGGATGCAAGTCCAACTGAAAACTCACCCCGAAAGTCCTTGTAATGTCTGATTTATGAATTGCTGCATAAACCTACAGAATTGCAGCAAATGAATAATAAAAAAGCTGACTGCTTATTTTAATTGTGTGTTGAGGGTGCTGTGTAGAACTTCAAGCAGCTGAAGCAGCTGCCCACTTAATAAGAATTTATATCTGGATGTAGTGCAACGGCTTTATGTGCATTTCTATTTTTATCTTTTGACAGGGATCTCTGCGAAAAGAATTTCCTCAGTCTGTCGGGGGGAGTGACATTTGTTATTTCTGCAAAAAACGGGTATATGTTATGGAGCGGCTGAGTGCAGAAGGCCACTTCTTTCATAGGGAGTGCTTCAAGTGTGAAATATGTTCTACGACACTCCGTTTAGGAATTTATGCCTTTGATGTTGAAGAAGGTAATAAGAGTGAGTTCAGAATATTTTAAAATGTCTGAGTATTGATGCTTTTAATGGGACTAGGGAAAAAGACCTGGCCGAGTAGCTCGGTCAGGAGGAGGTCTGCCAAGTATGTTGTTTGTGTCCATGCTGATCTTTGAGTCCTTGTACTTGCAGTTCTAGTCTTTCAAAATAATCCAGTTATGACAGACCTGAGCTTTAAATGAAGAAATCCTCAGTGGAAAATAAGTTGAGTGACCAAAACGCAGTTTGTCCAATCATAAGTCAAAGCTGGGGGTGGGGAGAGGCAATTTTTCTCCAACAGTACAGAATTATTCTCATCTCTCACTTATAACTGGCCATTAAATAATGCGATCTGTAAGGATAAGCCATGATAGTGGCAGATTTACATGGGTGGGGGCAATCTAGGTTATTTCTTTCAAGATGTTATGGCTCAGGAGTTGAACGCAGTAGTAGCGGCCAAACAGCATCTTGGGCGCTCAGTCCCACCTACAGCCTGGGGTTTGGAGATGAGGAATTATTTTTTTGGCCCTCCCCTTCTTTTTTTTAGTTTAGAGGGAAATTATTAAACTGAATTGAAATCCCTTGCTACTTACAAATGATTTGAGTAGATTGGAGTATTAACCTTCTGTGAAATGATTAGAGGCTCAGGGCCAAAGGTGGTTCTTTTGTAGTCCAGAGAATCTTCTGCAAAGACTTTTTTTGAACTGATTATTTTACTTTTTGCTGCTTGATGTCTTGTGTTGGCTTGTGACTTGGTATTTATAGAATCTTGTTTTTTTGCTATTTATTAATCTTAAACGTGTGTGGTAGGTAAATGACCTTGCCTTATTTAACAAACGTGCAAATCTGTGTACTGTAAAAGAAACCCGTTCAGAGCTGTAAGCTATTCAGAGTCAGTGGCAAGTTTCCTGTCCGTCTTGCTGTCCAACCATTAATTATCCTGATTTTATTTTTTTATAGATGCAACAGTTTGGTTTCAGTCCATAGACACATAGCTGAAATATGATAGAACTTACTTTTTTCTCTTGTAGGTAAATTTTACTGTAAACCTCACTTTACGCACTGCAAAATCAGTACTAAACACAGAAAGAGAAGAGCAACATTACAGGTCCAGGGAAAGGTACGTATTGGTTATATTATTAATGTGGGAAATGTTGAGGCAGCTTTATCTGGAGTAGGGTGCAGTACTTGTATGTGTGTGTAAGGTATTTTCTACCTGATGGCCGGAAGTAGTAAAATCATTGTTCTGTGAGTTTGGCATATTTATAGTCTCGTTCTCAATGGAAATTAGCTTTTCCTATACCAAGTAAAGTTGAACCTAAGAGCAATTGGAAGTGCCAGTGTGTATGTATAAAAACTTGAAAAACAGTAACAGAAACAGGACTTTCATGTGTAGAAGTATATTTAACATTTCTTTAATGCTTTATATAAGGAGGCAACAGAAGCATGGAAGAAAGAGGAACCCAAGCCCCCAGAGACCACCACAGAAAGCACTTTGTCTACTGCTAGCAGTCCAGAGGACAGGTCCCCAGGTATCCTGACTTCCTTCTTTAGGGGCACGCTAAGCTGGCCCCTTCGGGTGACAAGGGATCTGCTTGACATTCCCAGACGCCTGTCTAACTGGATGCATGGTTTTCTGCACGCTACCAATCTTCATTTCAGGGACAATGCATATAACTATACCTACTTGTACGAACTCTTGAGCCTTGGTGTGCCATTCCTCTGTGCTCTTCTAGAGGTACTTACTCATATGTACCGGGAAGCAGAGCTATCACTTGAAAATGTGCTTGAGTGGGTGAAAAAATTCTATAGGGTTTAAATTCTTCTACGTGTCTTGCTCAGTTGTGCCTTTCAGATTTTCAAAATTAACAGCCTTGCTATTTTCTTGAGGCTTTTTTGTTTGTTTTTACTTCTCATGCAATTTAATGTGTGACTTAAGTGAACGGTGGATTCCTTCTGGTTTAAATGAGGTGCAATCAAAATTTTCAATATTAAGTGTACTGTATGGTACAGCATGAAGGGCAGTGTCCAGACACATTTCCAGAATGCGGAGACGGATGAAGGATATTTTGTAGATTCTTCCTCACTCCCCATTTTATCCTGTGATCAGACCACTGAGGGGGTGGTAAAATGTAATGGTTTTAAAACCATTCTTCTTCCTGTTGTCCCACACACACGCCTTTTTTTTTCTTTGTTAGACCAAGAAAGAATTTGCATTCTTTCAGATGTTTAAGGAATATTTATGACAAACGACTGGGTTTTGAAACCTGAATATGGCGCATACCTTTTCTTCTTGCTTTCGTCTTTGCTCTGGGTTATGAGGTTTATAACTTGCATGAATATGGTTAAAAGAAAACAACAAACAAACCATGTACTTAATTCACATTGCTCCTAGTCATGCCTTTTACGTTTCTTACATGTGATAGATACCCTTTGTTGATGGTGGGTATAATCTGTACTACTAATTTATTTAAAGTTTTGAAATAAATTTGAAGAGCAAATCTTAATTGAGTGAAGGCTTGGTTGAAACTGTAAGTCAAAGGAACTGGTAGTGTAATTAGACCTGACTTACTCCTCAAGTCAAGGCTTCCTCATTAGGTGGCTAATTTGAGGAATATCAATTTATGGAGCACTCACCTGTAACTGTAATCACTGCCCAGTGCCTCAAGGTAGGCACTGCTCCTATTCTATTGTCTTTCCAAATTTTTTAAAAATACAAGTTTAGAACAAACAACAAAGCTACAAACGTACTCTAAGGGGATTACTTCTTAGTTGGGTATTTCATTAATTTCACTGTATAAAGCTGATGGCAGAAGGATGAAATTCTATAATCTGGAGCAGCCATTAGGTAAATTTCTTTCAAATGTCTCAACAAGGTCTACCTTAATCAGAAGGTGTTGGGACAGGTTAAATAAGCTATTTAATGGCAAGGAGACACCAACATCCCAAATTCTGATCTACTGAAAGTAAATCTTACCTCACTGGCCTAGTCAGCCAGTGAGGTAAGCATGTTCTCTGCCTCTCAAATACTAAATCTTTAAATTCAGAACCAGGAAATGGGTAAATACATAAACATGGTCATATATATAGCCTAAAATTAAAAGCATCTGTAGCATTTATTTCTAGCCAAAAGAATGTGGCTAAAATAGTGGGAAATAATGTCGCATTTGGTTAGTACCAAAGTTGAGGATCACCTTCCAATGATCTTAAATGACTGCGCTGCTTAGGGACTAGCAGTTTTTTGGTTCATTTTTTCTAACATAACGTGGGAAAAGGTGATTTGAATTGTTTTGTTTCTTAGCTATGAAAAGGAAAGTTGTCTTCTGTTTAAAATAAATGACAAACTGGATTTTTCTTCTAGATAGTTTGACTTTCTTTAAACTACGAGGATAAAGCTTTTCACGTTTTAGAGTGCTTCTGTGTTTTGGGAAAATTTGTTAAGTATATGCACAGAACTTGAAAAAGTGCTTGAAGAAACTTGTTTTGGTATAAGGTAGCATTTGCTTGAAATAAATTGCTATTAATGCTTAAACGTATTCAGCAAAACTTTGCTAGAATATTGACTGGACGCAGCGACAATTATAGTAACATGGTGGGCATCTGTATATATGTATCTGTACCTCTTTTACAGCATTTAAAAAAAACTACTTTGGAACACTGTATACTTTTTAATTATTTGCTGATGATAGTAATTGTTTCACCCTAAAAAAGAAAAAATCTGCAGTGCGATTTACCATGTTACTCCTGCAACATAGCAAACTGCGAAGTGGTGAAGTTTTAACATTTGGCTTGCCGTCAATTTTTATTTCAGTTTGTCACCAGCACAGTCTGTAGGAACATTTTTTTTTTCCTGAAACTTTCTCCTGCTGTTTATTATGGGAAATTTTTTGCTTTTCAGCAGAGTGAGCATAATGGTAAACTTACAGAAAATAGTGCTATAGTAAGAAAATTTGAAATCTCTGACCAATGAATTTAAAGCAAATGAATCTTGCCAGTAGAAAGCTTAAAAATAAAAAAATTTAAATGGTGGTATTGGCTTTATATATGTTTATATAATGGGGAATAAAATCCCTACATTCCCACAACAGAATTCAGGAACTTGCATAATGAAAACATTTTCCTGAGGAATCTTAATTACACTGCATGTTCCACTGGGAGCTTGCAGGTGATCATGTTGGGAAGGTTTTTTATTGGTATCAATCTCATTGGTAGATTTGTTTTTTAGTCTCTTCATCTTAATATTCTGCTAGTAAGATTCATACCTATTTGTCCTCATTCATGATTTAATGAAAAAAGGCGGTTTCATTTTGGCCAGTTCTTCTTTGTGCCTACATAATCTTTCTGATGCTTTCCTATATAACCAAGTTAAGTTCTGTGTTTTTTTTCCTGCTGTCTTCTCTGTCAATCTCCCTCGTTGCTTTTAGTCCAGTTCATCATTCCGGTGCTGCACCCGCTCACTGGCTGAAGCCTTTCTGCTCTCAGGTGATTTTTTTTTTCTGCTTGCCAGTTCCAAAAGTGTGACTAACACTGTTGTTTGACAGCATTTCGTTGCGCATTTTTTTAAGACTTTTGGAGCAAACTGTGTATGTCTGGTATATTAGTGGATGCGAGCTTTGGCATGATCATTTAACCTGTTGCTGAGTTCATGGTTCTAGAGAAGATAACGTCTGCGCTCTCTGTAGAGAATGTCTTTCTCTCTGTCTGTGCATGTACATTTCCTTGTGCCTTTAAGAAAAGTTAGGCAAGTACATTGTTTCTTGAAAGAACTAGTTAAAGCCTTATTTCTTTCAAAGTATTGATGGAAAGACTTGAAGTAAGGTCAGGAGAAGATCAGCCAGCTGATTCTCCTGGTTAGCATGAACGCCTGTTTCCACTGAGCTCAAATACACAATGAGAAAACTTCCATTGAGCTCAAACATGCAAAGAGCAAGCGACGTTTGAGCACTGTGGTGCTTTCCAAGCACTTCTTTGGCTTTCACACCGGGGAAGTATGATATGAAAGGATTCTGTTGGAAAAAGTAGCCAAAGCGACGCGATTTCCAGTCTTCCAACCCAAGTAACATAGTAGGCAGGCCTAACAGCAATAGATGTGCGTGCTATTTTTAGTCTGTAATATCAAAATGCCAAGTTTATATAACCAGAGTGTTTTGGTTTGAACTGTTTTGTTAACTGATTAACTAGGCCCCATTTGCCACTGTGATGGATGGATTTGTCTTGCTGCATGAGACATTGCCACTATTCTTCATGACAAATTTGTGTGGTTATTGTGTATGCATTTTTTTATATAAGTTCCAGTATGTTTAATCACATGTTGATAATCTGGAAAGGGAAATGAATCCAAACAAGACCCAAGGGCTCAATCTGACAAGCAAGTATGCTAAGGTTTTGGTCGATACGGTCATGACCCAGCCGTCCCCGCTGAGGATCCCTTTCAAAGGGAAGGGCCTTTGGGAATTGATCTGAGGAGCAGTTTTCGGGAGGGGCCAAACATCCTCTGCCGCTTGCCCCGTTTCACACGCCTCGGCTAGGAATGCTGAAGGGCTGCAGGGTTAGAGCCCCACACCTTATCTTGCTGACCTGCATGTTTGCATGACTAAAGCAATAATATTTATTTGTGTGGGTATCCTAAAATGTCTTGATGGCTTTGAAAGTCCCCACACCGTGCCCACACAGAAACCTGTCTGTATTTTAAGCATCACTTCCTTCACAAATGGTTAGGACATGACTTCCTATGTATTTCAGGGCTATGGTGTTTTGTTACAAAGCTCAGCATGCTTTCAGATGAAGGTCGTGACGTAAAGGTCTGCCATTTCAAACCACTTTCCATTGCTGTGTTTTGTACCCTCTGTTGCAGAGTCTTCCTAGCTCTTCCTGGCCAGTGAGGATTCTGTCCTTCTAAATCTTCTGTCTTCATTTTACTTTATAATCTTAACTGAATATTTTTATTAAGTAGTTTTTAACGCTGTATTTAAATTTTCACATGGAAATTTTGTATTTTGCACACAGTGAAAATTGTTTTAGCTTTATTTATGATATCTGCTGTAAACAAAAATAAATGTAGTTCTTTATAAGTCTCCTTGTTTCATCTTTTACTTTCAAACATATTTCCTGAGGACAGAGACTTAATAGTGACTTCACACTCATTTTGCAAATTCTTCTCCTGGTGTCTTTGTTGTGGCCTGATCCAAAGGCCAGAGTTTCACTGCGGTGGTATGATCACATGTGTGTCCCTTTCGAAAGGGGTATACGTCGGGGTCCTTGACAAGTTATCCCATCTGCTGCAGATCAGGAGGTGCCTGGTGTTGGGATTTATCCTCCCTGGGAATGATAAGTTGGTGTTGGTGAGCATGGGGGTTGCTTGTATTGCATACACAAATGGCACTTGTCGTCTTCTCTTTGACTTCTGTTACCTTTTTCTATGTTTCTGTTTTAAATACTAACAAATGTCGTAAAGGTCATGTTAAGTTACATGTGTTTGGGATCTTACACCATGTACAGGAAAAGCCGGCAGTAACTGGTAAAGCATTACCTTTGCTGCTGGCTCTGGAGTGCTGTTGCAAGCTCCCTGTGTCTTCTGGATCTGTGCAAGCTGCAGCTAATGGTGACCTGTTATCTGTTAACAGTAGCCTTGTTTTATTTATTTATGTAGTCTTCCTTTGCTCTGTCATGGCTTTTTTATAATTTTCATTCTTGTTTTTAAAGCTGGTGTTGTGGTTCTTTTTAAACAGCAGGTTCTCCAAAAGACCTTTCCTAAGTCTTCTTCCCCCTCATCTTCTTTCTTTTGCTTGCTCTGCAATTCTTAAGCTATAATTTCTTCCTTTTGTATTTCAAGAAAAAAAAAGCAAATCCCAGAAAGAATAGCCCCGATAATTTAATGGAAAGATTGTGTAATTTTTTTTAGGTTAATTCAAACTGAGCCTCACTAGGGTTGATTGAATGACAGAAATGAATTTTTGAACGTGTTGCTAAAGACAACATTTGCTAAAGAACAACAAATGTTATTCCCAACGAACTATTCCATCTTCCCTGCCAAAGAAAAAGCCACCGTGCACAGTAGAAAGTTTTCTGTCTGAGGGAGAGATGAATTGCATAATGAAAACATAGGGGGATGAATACCATTTAAGACGGTACTTGGCAATTCCTTAATTGCAATGGACAAAGCAATTTGGGTAAAACCAAATTTACTCTCTGCATAATTTACAGTTTTGGAGTAGGCTCATTTCTGCCATCTTTACTTGATCATTTTAGACAGAGGCGGTGGCATGGAAACATCAGAAGATGTTTTTGTGTCTGCAGAAGGTGATGATTTGTTTGGCACTGAAGCTTTGAGAGGCATCAGATGTTCCTGCTGTTCTCATAAAGTTTCAATTATTCCTGCTAAAATATCAGTACAATAGCTTGGAATTTGGGTAATGTTGGAGTCTAGATTTGTAAGAATTGTGTTGCTCGTGGTGGCGCAGAAGGCCCAAAAAGCCAAATTACTAGCAAATCCTATCACTAGAGGGATATACCTGGTAGTAAACAGTCTGTGCCCTGGAGTGCTAGCGGACGAGACAGGACACAGTGTCTGTTTTCTTTCTTTTTCATACAAAATGAGCAACGTGAGGGGAGCAAATTTGTTAGTTCCCTCGTTCTCAGTCAAAATCATTACATGGTAAAATGAAATATTCCTTTTTTTGCTCCCAGTAATGCTGCTAGAGGAAGAGACTAGTGGGTTAAGTTCCGAGCAAATTTAACAAGCCTAATTTGGGACTCCAGTCTTTCTCTGGCCACATGAGCAGACCTCCTTGTGAGTAGGAGGCTTGGATCCTCCAGTGCTCTTGTGTTGAGCTCTCTCCAAAAGCTCCAGTGCTCTCAATCTCCAGCAAGCACACGTGGTTACAGGTGCACCCCAAAGCAGTAATGCTTTGTCCCTCTGTATAGCTGGAATTAGCAGGGGTGCTTGTTTGAAAGGCTAATGGGCCGCTACTCTGGTCTCGAGCTGCCGTTGAACCGGGTGTCTTCCAAAAATCACGGTTTCGGAGCAGATGATACCAGTGGCTCTTTACATAGTTAATGCTTCCCCAAGACTTGAAAGCTGCTTGCAGTTATAGATGCTATTATAGCACTAGAAGTGCAGAGGTGACGTTTGCTGTGACTGGCAGGCTCAGGGGTTGCTCTGTCTTTCCTCCTCTTTATACTGGTTCAAATGGGTTCTGAACTGGTGTGTTGCCACTAGGGCCATTTGGATCGGTAATACATATACAGGTGTGCTGCTTTTGAAAAGCCAGACTAATCTTTCATTCTCAAAGCAATGCAGCATTACCTGCCTAGATGTCTATTAATGAAAAGCAAAGGAGTCAGGATTCTGTAAGGATAACCTTCCTTTATTATATTTATGCTAGTGCTTTATGATGAAAAAGATCTTGCAATTTTAAAGCATACTTGATTTGGGGGGGGGGGGGGAAGAGACTACAGACAAAACTTCTGGGAATTGCTCAAACTCAAATGTCAGCCTTTCATTACCAAGAAGAATAGTTTCTGTTCCTCATGGTTTCTTCTAGACTGCTGCAGCTATAAAATGCCAGTGAAAGTTGCTTCTGTATGTATTCCAACCTCAAGCAAGGGCTATGGTCTGCATTTTCCCACAACATTATGGCAATTAGTTACTATAATTGGCTTTAATTCATTTCTGGCTCACTCATTCCTCCCATTCCTATCAAAACAATGAGTTCTGAAATGCAGTGAATGTTGCATTAATATTTATGTTTTCGAAGGCATGACATGTTTGCAGATGACTTGATTTTTTTTTTTTGCATGAAAGATCATGTCACTGAAGATCAGAAGACATTATGTATTAATGCTTGATCCAAATATATATATATTAGTCATGTAAATATTTCCCAAAGTCTCTTTCCTTTTCTTCATGAACTGTGTTAACATAAGAAGGGAGGCTTTGATCTCATCTCATCAGGTGGTGGGCTCCAAACTTGTTTGAAATGGTTGGAATTTCTGATATGTTCGTTTGAAATGTGAAATTGCAAAGAAATTTGCGTGTTGCTATAGTCTTGAATTTGCTCTTCCAGCATTTTTTCTGCAGGTATTAATTAATGTCTTTGTTTTAATGTTTTGCTGCTTTGAGTTTGTGTGCAAAAAAGTATTATTTCAACAGATGCTGATCACTCTAGAGACCGAAACTCTGGTGGCTGTGCCCAGAATTCACAATTATTACATGCATTAATATACCAGACTAACACAGATTGCTCTGATAAAATTTCTATAACTTTTAGTAAATATATGTAGTGTGTTATCACAGCTTTTTGAGAAGCAATTTTCCATAAATATATACATTTAGCATACCTAGCAGGTTTTCAATGACTTTTTTCCTTTGTCTCTGAATTTTTGCTTAGTTTGTGTTAGAGCATTAATGTGCACTGTCCCGGATGCATTCAAAAATAATGTGCTTTGGGTTCTGTCTTGCTTTGCCAACTTCAAATTCCCTGGTTATATTTTGTGCCTGAATTCACAAGTGTATGTTCGTTAAGTCACGGATAATTTGAAGAAGTGTGTTGCTGCTGCAGAACTTGTGTAAGTGCTGGTGTGAGGCCATGGCAGGGTGGGAGAAGACGGGCTCCTGGCATGGGGACAGCAGGAGGGGGCCGTGGTGGAGCCTGTCGTTGGGCCATGGGTGGAGAAGGGGCAGCAGAAAAGCGTTTGCTTTTGGTGGTCGGAAGCCGGGCAGGCGGCCAGGCCCCATTGCACAGGGAGCAGCGTGCCATCCCATGGAAACGGGAGCAGTGGTTGTTTTTGTTCCTTGCCCTATTGGCCACCATAACATGGAAGTTGCTTCTGTAGACGTATGAAGGAGGCCTGAGGAGAAAGGTGGCAAGAACTGAAATCTGAAGTGCCAAAGATCATATTTTTTTCCAGGAGTCCTTTTTCAAGGACAGAAATCTGCCTGGTAGTTTCTCAGGTGTGACAAAAACTCAAAGTTTGGGCAGGACATCAGTCTGGGAATACTGCTAGACGTCCTATAGCCTCTTAAGGCAGATCCGTGAAATACCTTTATGGGATGTCTTCAGCTTCAAGCTCTTAACACAGGCGAGCCTCCCATGCGGCCTTAACGTGTTTTGAAGCTCGGGCTGAAGGGCACAGCCGGAGCTGTAACAGGTTTGAGCGTGGGTTTAGCTCCAGTGTGGGCTGGTAAGCAGCACATTGCAGCAAGACCAAGGTCTAACCAAGCTGGAGGTGTGGTCGTTGCCCCGTCCCCTCTCGCAGTCCCCCCTGGGCTGTGCCTCCCTGGAGAGCGCTTTCTGCGCTGTATCCCGGCCCTGTGCTGGCTTCACTTCAGCTGTGCTTCCCCAGCGCCGGTGGGAAGGTGCCTGCCTTCTGCCCCACAGCTTTCTTACAGCACCGCTCTGTATTGACTCCTGCTTTCTTTTATTCTTTTTATTATACAGTAAGAAGTCGGAGAGGCAGTGAGGTGTGCTGGGTGTGCTACAAATCAATTTGTGGTCTGCTGGCTGAATTTCTTAATGTCAGCTTTTGATGCCAACTGGGGTTCGCTTTCACCATCAGAGCTGCCTACATTTATGCATAACTTCAGGTTAAAACTGTTCACTCCTGTCGTTGCCTTAGTCAGCAGCCCCGTACAAGGCCGGGCAGTCTCCACTCATCCTGAGAATGAATTATGGGGTGACACAGTTTAATGGCAGCCCAGGAGCCTCAGGATTGGCAGCCGGAGGAGCAGGACACAAGTTAGGCTGGGGTCTTCACGGGGGGACACTGTGGTGTATTGGGCCAGTTGCACAGCGGGGAAGGTGGCCCGTGTGCCAGCCCCGGGTGCGCGGCACCCACCTCCCACTGATAAGGGCAGTGCCCGGCATTTCAGGGGTACTTTTCACCTGAGGACCTGAAAGCCCTTTGCCAGTCCTGAACGCTGGGGCAGCTGTGGTAAGTACTGCTCCTGCTTCGCAGCCGTCAGGGAGTCACAAAACCACGATGTGTCCGTGGTGCCAAAATACCACATCCCAAATGCAGGCTGCAAGGCCTAGTTCCAGCAGGTTTCCTTCTCCCTCCCCGGTGCCGAACGGGGCCGTCACGCAGGTGTGCGGCATGGGCAGGGCTGTAAGAAATCGGTCACTTCTTGGCTGCTTTTCCCCGAGCCGTGGGGCGGGTGCCCAGCTGCCTGGCCTCGGGGCAGGGTCCCCTCTCGCTGCCAGCAGCAGGTACGAACAATTTCTTACCCCCTTGGAGGGCCTGGCCGGGGGGTCTCTGACCAGTCAGCCAGCAGACCTTGTGTGTGGTGTGAGGAGCCCCCCAAACCAGAGGGGTCAGGGGGCTCTCGGGGGCGTTTCCTGGACCAGCCTCCCTGCAGGAACTTTCTTCCTGACCACCAGTACGCTGGGTGTGTTGTGGCCAAAGCGGAAAGGCTGATACCATTTTAAAACTTTGTTTCCTGGCTCTGCTTCTGTTTTTATCTGCCTGCAGGGATGTTCTCTGGGTTTATGTCAGCTTAAGTTTTTGTACGTTGGTTAGCTCGGCAAGGCTCGCTCCCCCTTTCCGCTTGTGCGGGGCTCCTGTTTGGTCTGACTCGCCTTAGCCAAGAAATACTGTGGGAGCTCCCACTGTACCTTGCTTAAAAATTAATTCCCCTCTTGTGACTTAAAACCAGCTAAAGAGGAGGAGGGAGGATAAACGTGAACGCTTCCGGCTGCTTTATGGCACGGCGGGGTTGGCTTGATGCGGAGGCTGCTGCAGCTGCCGTGGTTGGGGATTTTTTCGGTGGAGCATCTTTGACCATTTTTGTCCAAGACGGGCAGAGGCACGCACAGAGCAGCCGCTCCTGAGCAAAGCTGATAAACGCAGCTGCCCTCAGCCAGCTGGTGTCAGAGGCGCTTGGCCCAGCGCTCCCAGCGGGGAGGGGGACGTTGTTTGGCACAGTTCAGGCTTTGTGCCGTTGCGGGCAGCGCGTGCTCTGCCCGAGGTGGGGGGGAAACGGCCTATCCAGCCCAGCTGCCCCCAGCGGGGACTTGGCTCTGCCCAAATTTGGCTGGTTCCTGAGCCCTTGTCGTCATCTTGTCAGGTCACAGTACTGTGATTTGCCTGACGCTGGTTTGGCAGATGACTCGGGAGCAGCAGCCCGTGCAGAAAGTCAGGCTGACTTGTCAAGTGGGATTCGCCGGTATGAATAACGTCCTCTGCTTGCCTGCTTACATCGGCTCGTCGGCCCTGGTGTTACCGATGGGGCACTTGGACGCTGGAGCGATCAGCGCCTTATAAATGGTAATCATAGAAGGTGCTGACTGCCGTCTGCGAAGCCCCGGGTGGGTGGATGCTAAGCCCCTTTGGAAAGGGCCTCTCCTCTGCCACGTGTGTGGTGGCACACTGTTCCTGGGCAGGTTTGTGATGGGGACCCGTGCCAGGGACGGTCATGGGACTGTGGTGTTTCCACCAGCTAAGCAAAAACCCATTGCGATTGCTCTGCCAAGCATGGCTTAACATGGAAAAAGGTTTCAGTGCTTCCGTGTGCAGCACTGAATTGGCACGGTGTGTGCGACACCAGCGTGTAACTCGGCACCTTTCCCTCACTGAACGGGGCTGGTGCGTTGGCAATGCCTCTGGGAGCAGGAGGGATGTTGATGATGCATTTATCTGTTTTGGAGTAGCAGAGGGATCTTGCCTGGTGGTAGACAACATTTAGCAAGTTGTTAGTCATGGAGGGGCAGTAAACAGCTCTGAAATTTGAGCTTTCAAAAATCTGAGCTTGAGCTTTTTGGCAGAGCAGTCTAGCAGAGCTGGCATGGCCCAGCCATGCCAGGCAGCGCACAGCGGTCCTGAGACCGTGAGACAGCGTCGATCCTGGATTTGGGTTTGCACAGCTCAGTGCCCCATGCAAACCGTCCCTCGGGCCCTGGGGGGGCTGGCAGTGATGCCCTGCGATGCTGGGAGAGGTTTGCTCTCTTCCAGGGCCAGGCTGATGGCCCTGTGCAGCCATGCTGCTCCTGTTTAGCTTGAGCAAAACCGGTGCAGATGTGTGGTAGCTGGGGGGAAGACCTGCCCTGTATTTCCATGGGTATAAACTGCCTTAAAATCACTCCAGGAGAAAATGACTAACAAAACTAATTGCAAGCTTTCAGGGCTTTAAGGATATTCACGTAGCTCATGTCTGTAATATGCAGCATATTACAGACAAGAAAGGCCTCTCTACTGCTGTGCTTGGCTGTCAGCTTTGCCCTCGTACCTGAGGGAGGAAGGCGAAGTGAGGTATTTGCAAAAGCACTTGAGATCTCAGAGTCCCTGATCACGCATGATGAGAGACTTCTCCATCCTGGTTTCTGGCCTGCAGGATGACTTGCGGGGCTGTCCCCGCTGCAGAGCTCGGTCTCGGCACTGCACACATGGTCTCACCGCCATGCTCCCTCCTTGGCCGTTCCCACTGGGCACAGAGCCTTTGCGGGCGGCGCTGCTTGAAGGCGGTGTTAGGTGCTGAAATGCATCCAGACCACTGAGGATGCTGGTACAAAAAAAAAAAATTAAAAAAAAAAAAAGAGGCAAAAGTGCATTTTAGGTTATGGTGGATCATCACTGGATGTTATTCTCCAAGTGTGTGAATTTTACAAGCCTGTCATTGACAGAATCACAGTTACAATGGTCTTTCAGTAAGCAAAACCACCAGACTGAACTTGCGTGCTTTTTGCTAATACGAAGCTGCCTTAAGCCTGTGTGCTTTCTGCAGGGCTCAGCCAGGGAGAGCATCTCCAGAGAGCTGAAGGGAAAGGTCTCTTCAGAACTCTTGCAGGAGGGCTGCTGCTGGACTTGTATGTACAGGGACCTCCAAAAACCATGATTATATTCCTAATTAGAGGCTGCTACTTTGAGCCATAAACAAACTACAGTTTGTTTCTCAGATTTGATAATCAGCTCAAAAGAGGCCCCTGCCAAGGTTCCAGCCCTCCCTGGCTCCTGCTCGGCAGCCGTGCTGAGATGGGAGCATCTTCATACAGCCTGTCCTCCCTTAAAGCGGAGTGAAGGATTTTGAAGGGCTGGGGCTCTGGGTGCAGGCTGGCAGTCCCGCACAGGGCCTTGCTGTGCCATCCCAAAGGCTTGCGTCGCTTTGTTGCCCTCTCCGCTCCTCAGTACAAACTTCCCTGAGCGATCCAGTCCGCTCAGCTGCAGTCTCTGCTGGGTCTGCTGTGTGAATTCCTGCAAGTTCACCCAGATGCTGTGAACTGGCTGAAGACGGTCTTACTGTCCAAATGGTCTTGCTAACTTAATTTTGTGAGTAAACAACTGTGGGGTTTGGAGTATTGGTGCAATGTGGAAAAACTGAGGATTTGTACTGCTTGACTATATCTGTGCAGCTGCAATAAGATCCACCTCCAAGTTTTGTAAACCCTCCCAGCGTTGCAGAGATCTTGTAGTGTCTTTGTCCCTCACTGGCTGCGACTCATTCGAGACTTGGCGCAAAAAATTGCTGTGTCTCAACTGCAAGGGTGAGCTGGCACTATTGGTGAATTGGGAAAACCTGGCAATGACGCTTAATGGAGGATAAAAGTGTGTTTTACTGGAAAGAGGTTCTTTGTCTGTGGGGTCTGCAGGGGCTGTTTGGCCAAGCTGGTACGTTGGAGCGAGTTTTGAACAGCCCTGACCTCCTGGTGAGCGCTGACCCGGACGCGAGCCCTGCAGACAAAGCTTTAGGGATACTTCTCAGTTACCACCTGGTTTAGCTAAGTCCTTACCCGGTAAGGAAAACAGTTGCTTCTCCCCAGTGCGAGGAGGATGAGGTGGGCTTTGAAATACAGACAAAGGAGAAATTGTTTATCCAAATTTTTCATTGTGTTTGAGTGGGAGGACCAGATGAATACAGGATTGTTCTGTTGAAATCACTTACTGTCTTGCTGCTGTTTAAATAACTGAAGGCAGCTAAGCTCCACTGCTTGTGTGAAAAGGGGAAAAAAAAAAACAAACCCAAAACCAACCCCCCAGAAAATAAAGCAGTGTTATTTGCTCTCAATGCAAGTCAGTGAAGGACTCTGCTGCAGAGAGCTCAGACCAAGGAGCACTGAAGAGATGGGTGGCAGAGCTTGTGTGTGGAAATGACGGTGTCCCAGGACACCAGGCCACCAAGATCAGCCATCCCTGCCCTGGGGTTGTTCTCTGAACAGAGCTGTGACTGCTGACGTGAATGCACCGGTATTTTGAGGGTTGCTCTGCATTAGAAGATGCATTGCAAAATTTTTCCTGTATTAAAGGGCTTTAGACTTATGCGTTGGTTTTTCTAGCTGAAACTCTGCGTAAGGGATGACTTCCTAAAGCCTGGAATTGCCCTTTGTGCCACTAACCGTGGCAAAGCAGGGAAAGGAGGAAACATTAGTATTGCTGTTGTGAACACAGACAGCAGAGGATAGAGGTTAAAACAGAGGTTTTCCTGGATTCAGTAGGATTTGGGTTTCTGGATCCTTTAGAGGAATTTTCCAAAGTAACTTGTACATTTTGTTCAGGAAAGTATGTAACTGAGGAACTGAACCCAAATCACCTGAGTAGAAACTCAGGTTTTTCTTGAAATGGGGGTAAAAAACCCAATGCTTTTGTCCTGCTGGGCTGCAGTCTGGTACTGAAGTGAACAAACTCACTCTAGGCTTTGGCTGGGCGGGCAGCACATTCTCTGAAGGCCGGTCTCCCACACCACGCCATGGTGCAGCGTGCCCTTTGTCGATCTGTTCAGTGCCCTCAGGTTGGTGAGGGTAAGAACAGCCTCACCTCCTCCTGCCCGCCCTGTGCCCGGTGGCGAGGTGCAGTCGCTGGCCGGCGCGCTTCAACCCAGCCTGGCTCCGCTCTCGATTTGGGATCTATGGTTCTGTCACACGGTTTAGGAACAGGAAGTGTGAGGCCGCTTTTGTGTGTGGTACCGCAGAGCTGTTCTCTTGCTTTTACAAGCAGAGCCCCTCCAAGCCCTCGCCTCTGGCCGGGTCCACCTGCCGTGGAGCCAGCAAGATGGCCCTGGCCCCAGAAGCTGCCCAGCGCAATAGCAGAGCCAGCCTGTAGCTGGGTGAGGGCTGCTGAGCTTTGGGGCTGGAAGAGGAGGGGAGGGAGCACCCGGGAGCCTGCGGGCTGGCAGGTAGCAGTAGGGACATCACCCTGAGAAGGGCTGCTGGGGAGGGGCAGCCAGGAGGTACGGGGGTAAATTAGGCAAGGCAGTGTGCTTGGCAGTGGAGAGAGGAGAATTGGGAGATTAATGAAGAAAGCAATAGTGTGGCCAAAACAAAGCACTGGGGCAGCGAGATGGATGGGGAAGGATCATCATCTGTGGATGTCAGTGCAGTAAGGAGGAGGTTAACAACTTAAATTCTCTTAATCCCGCCAGACCTTCAGACAGACAAGGTACAGTTGTGTAAGCGCAGTCTATAAAACAGACACCATGAACACGGGGTTGCGCAGGCTGCCAGGGACCTGCTGCTGGTGCCGGAGCAGGGCCGGGAGGGCCGCGCGGCCTGCTCGCTCCCCCTCAGCCCTGCGCAGGAGAGCGCCGAAGGTCGCGGAGGGCTTGCAAATGGGCGCGTTAGCTCCCTGGCTCGCTCATACTGACCAGCTTAGGAGACTTCAGCACCTAAAAATGCGAGTCGGTAGTTGTTAGGACGTTTCCGCTTTAACCGGCCAGCGGCGCGCTGCGGGATACTTGTGGCGTGTGCTGCCTGCCCCTGCGGTCGTACTGGCGTGACAGATCTGGGCCGCTGGCTGCGGCCTGAGATTAACGCCTTCCCAGGCACGGCTTGTCCATGCCCCCCCGGGTACATTATTTGAACGTTTTGGCAAAGGATTAGTAGAGACTCCAGTCCAAACCGCTACGGAGCAGGCGTACTCACTGCTGGAGGTCTTTAGCATGCTGAGACAGAGAGAGAAGGAAATATGAAGTGAGCGTGATGGAAGTGAAGTAAGATCTTGCACAAATGCTATTTTGAGTGACTGTTTCCTGAGGACTGGGCTCTCCTCTGCGAACGGCTGGTGCTGCCCTGTGGAGGCCAGGGGCATGGCACCGGTGGCATCGGCAGGAAGCAGGGCTCTGCCCTTTTCTGTCCCGCAGAGTGGATGCCTCTTTAGCTTTTACATTGCACGTGTTTATCTGGGAAAGTTCAAATCCTCTGACTCGGTCTCCCAGCTTCTAGTAGAAAATCTCCTACTTGTCCTGGGGAGGAAACCTGGGGAGCGAGAGCACCGGCTGGCCATGGAGGTGTCTGCTGTGTCACAGGCTGCCCGGGTAATCCCAGACGAGTGGCTTGGTCCACCCATGTGCCTCTTCCCCTCTGGGAATAGCAGTAAGGCCATTTTTATGTCTTCTGGTGAAGAAGTGGGATAACATGGTAAGTACAGCCAGGCACAGATTTGTGAAAGGACTCAAGCGCCAGCAAAATTCGGTATCTTGGAGCTAATGTGGGAATTGCCACCTTGGATTTAGGATCTGAATGTTCTGCAAGACCTTGAGTTTCCCCAGAGGGCAGGGATGGCAGGGGGTCTGCTGCATGTGCCCAGAAGTGCCAAACAACCCTGGCTTATCCCCTGCCTGAGCACGGCTCAGCCTCCAGTGAGGCTCCGTCTGCCTCCTCCACGAGGGCCAGTTTATCGGCCAACTTGGTGCATGACCAGGGTTAATTGCAGTGGTCACCAGAGATGCCGGTCCAGGGTACTTAACTCTTGACCTGCAGTGTGACAGGAATCAGGGTACTGAGGCATAGAGCATGGTTTCCACCCTGGAGTCAGATTCCCAAAAAAATCGGAGTCCTCCCACTCAGCCTCGTTCCAACATCTTGCCGAGGACCTGACTGCCGGTGCTGCGAGGACGGGTGGCTGTCCAGGGTGCAGGGAGAGCTATAAGACTCGCAGCTGGAATGGAGAGGTATGAGGGCTGCTTGTCGCTTAGCCTTGCATCTGCCGAGGCACATAAATGTATGCCTCACCTTTGTGTAAGTACTCAGCCTTTGGGCTCCTTCAGGAGAAATCAGTTCAGACAGCCCTTCTTATCTTTTTGCGCAAAATAAGAGCTTTAAAGAAGTCCCAGATTTCTTTTTATATAATAATTGCCAGGCAGACTCCAGGCCTACGGAGCCTTCAGGCTCCTGCTCGAATTGGCCACATTCTTCCTCTGCGGCATTTACACAAGTCCAGCAGCAGCTTGTTGCTGCTCTCTGTACTTGGACGTACCCCTCTTGTTCTTGGGGATTGGGCTCCTGCAAGGGAGAGATTTCAAAGTGCTCTGCTGGGCTGTGTTTCACCACACCGCGCAGCGCCTGCAGACAGGGTCGGGGTTTCGGTCTGGTGCGGTGGCAAGGGCTGCTTTTTAGGAGAGACTGGTCAAATTGCATAATGTCATCAGACCCTTCAAAAAAACCCCTGATACTTGGGCATCAGGAACATCTTTGTCTTGTGTTTGAGCCTGTTAGCCAGGGTGCAGCCCTGCGATGAGAAACAGCGGTAGGAGCTTTAATCTTTTTGAATGTCCTGCAGCACTTGTAACCCAGTTTGAGTTAATGTGCACATGTGGGTGTCCCATGTACTGAAACACCGAGACAGTCCAGTCTCTTTCTGCTTTTATGGAGTTGAGTGCAACATAATTAATTCAATTTTATATGTCACAATACAAATATTGATTAAATATGTTAGTAAGGAATGGTTTTGCTTCCTAATCATAGTGTTTTGAGTTGGAATGGACCTTTAAGGGACCATTAAATATCATCTAGTCCAATCCCCCTGCCATGGGCTGGGACACCATTCACTAGGTGGAGTGGATGCTAATGCAGCATGCTGATCTTAAACTTGATTAGTATCCCTGTGAATACAAACTTACCTTGCTCAGAAAGGGCTCAGCTGCCTAACAGATTCCTGAGAGGGTTGATGTCTAGGTATCCAGAATTCAAGAAGGGGCGATACCATGATACCTAAAAAAAAAAAAAAAAGTGTGGAAATGTTACTTTTCAGAGAGAGGTGACAGTGCCATTTGTCACTGTCATCCAGTGGCCTGGATGACATCCTCAGGTCCTTCACCAACTCTGACTATTATGTCTATAATTATTTTAAAACTGGGTGTGTAATGGGCTATTGCAGAGGGACTTGTTGACCTGAAATCTGTTCTCATTCAGGAACCATGCTGGGAATTGTTTTAGGTAGTCTGTCTGTCTGTGGGTTTCGATGCTCACCAGCTGTGTGTCTGTTAGTCATAAACATGTTTTCTCCTCTTTCCTGTCAGTGTGGTGGGGAAAGCATTAATGTGTGAGACGGGGAGGGAATACATACTGAGTGTGCAAGCAAATGGCAAAACTTGCTTTCTCCAACAGCTGCTTACAGTGACCTTCGGCAGAGCTTATGGCCAGCATGGGTACAAATTTTATGGGCAGAGCTGGAAAACTGTTGTGGGGTTTTGCTTGCTCTGATTTTCATATAAAATGCAGCATCTTTTTAAGGAGAAAGCTGAGTGGAAGGAGTTATATTTTTACAAACTGGCTTACAATTCTACTTTCTCTTCTGCTTCTGGAGAATAGAAATGGCACGTTGTGGTCCAGCCCAGCTCTGTGGGAGAGTGGGCCCTTCCCAGGAGGGTCTCGTGGCCCTGTGCAAGGAAGGGCAGCCATGCCCTGCTGCGGGCAGCCATGCCTTGCTGACCTGCAGACTCCCACGCTGCCACCCAAACGCGGCCAGGCTTGCTGTGTACTGCCCACGAGCGGCTTTGGGGTGGGTGGCCTGGCTGGGCCAAAGCAGAAGTCAGGCATAAAAATCAGAGGGGGATGAATTTCTGTCATATCCCAAAGGAAATGAAATCTCTGTGATCAAGAAACACATGGCTGTTGTGGTGCTAGTGAGCTGGACATAGAGCCTGAGCATGTATTTTCGCATGGGAGTATCTTGCTCTGGAGAAGCAGTGAGCTGTTCCTCCTTCCTCCTTGGCTTCTTGTACATAGAAGTAGAATAATAAAAAAAACAAAACCAAAAAAACACTAAAACCCAAAAAAACCCAACCCAACAAAACAACTCTGTGACCAGTGAAGTCCTGAGTTTTCAAGCCAAGAAAATACATTGACTTTTGTGAAGCATGAAAAACCAGAGCTCACCATAGCCTTTTCAAAAGTGCAATACTCTGTTCCACTTGGGAGAAACATAATCAGTAAAACTACTGAAAAAAAAAAACCACTGCAAAGCCATATTACTCAGTCTGTGAGTGCGAATAAGGGAGCTTTACCTGGCCAGCACCAAGAGTTGTACCTATAGAGCAGTCATCCCTGCCACCAGCAGCTGAGCTTTCCTCAGTGGTGGCTATTTCTAAATGTAGAAATGGGGTGAGCACAAACAGTAACTGGGAGAGGTGCAGAAAGTCAGAACACCGGTTTTCTTTTTTGGGGGGAGCCTGGGACCTACCTGAATCATGCAGAATAAAGGCGTAGCTCTGCTGTCACAGCTTGTTTTGAGGACCTTGTTTCACAGCTCCGCAGAAATGGTACCAGAGTGGAGGAGGTAGTGGTGGATGGACCAGGGGATCTGAGATGGGGTCAGAGCTCGGCACAGTGTGGAGTGTGCACCTGCCATACCTGCTGTATCGGCTCCCAGGAGCAGCAGCGCCCGGTGGCCGCTGTCTCTCAGGTGTGAGAACGGTCGTGTGCGATGGCCGGGGGAATTGCTGCTCCTGAAGGTCCTGTGGGCCAGCACTTGGGCTCTGAGGTGTGTGTAGTCCTTCTGATGCGTCCGGGACAAGGATCTGCTCGTAGCATTTTTGTTCCCAACAGGTTTGTTTTCCATGTTCAAGCCATGCAAGCACTGGGCATTTGAGTTAAAAACCCTTGCAAAATGAAGGACAGGGTGAGTGGACTCCTGCAATACATGGAGGAGCTGAAGTTGGAGTTTAATTGATGTTTACTAGGTAGAGTGCTCTAATAGATGAGAAAACAAACTGTGTCCCAGGTCTGATTTTTTTTTTTCCACTTATACAGGTGTAAATTAGAAGCAACAGTGTTAAATGTGTCAAAAGCACTACACATGGGAGGTGAACCAAACAAAGCCACACTCCTGGAGCTTGTAACTTGTCCCTTCTGTACCGAGTCCCAGGGAACTTGCATGGCTGATACATTTGTATTTGTGCAGGAGGCTGTGGGTAAATGAGGCTGCTCAGAAATTAAAGATTTTACAGGGAGATATGATCTCCTGTCTTTGGCTCCGTCTGCATCACCTGGGGTGAGCGAGGGAAACTTGGCTTTATTATTTATTCCTCCTGCCTGAATGAAATTCAGGGATGGTGGTGTTTAACTGCTGTGATGATGCTGCTTCTCCCAAATCAGTGGCTATATTTGCTGTACATACTAAAAAAAACCCAACTTTCTCAAGAGCCTGTGTTTATTTTTCTCAGTCCTGCTGTCCTAAATTGACCTAAACTTGCAAGAAAATGCTGAAGTTTTAGCAACTAAAGCCTGGTTGGTCCATCTGCCTCCTGCCACACACACAGACATCTGGGGGCTAAAAAGAGACCATAAATCCCTACTTGAGTGGCTGGCATGTGTCTTTGTTACCCCTGCCACCAGGCACCCAGCCTGATGGCTGTCCCACCGAGCAGAGCGAGGACCTGCAGTTGCAAAAGCTGAGGCTGCCCCTGGAGTTTCCTCCTCCTTGCATCCAAGCTGATGAACCCTGGCAGGGCTGTACTGGGTTTTGAGGGATGTTCTTGCTGTGCCAGCCTGTTGGTGCATGTACCTCGCCTGTGCTGTGGGGACAGCATGGAGCCCTATGTGGAAACTGCTGTGGCAAACCACTAGTGGCCCAGGACCACCCAAAGGAGAGGGCAAGATTTGCCCCACTCTTCCCCTAACACCCCGCTATCACCTTTGCTTTCCCAGACCACTGTCTGCCCGTGGCTGACGAGCCCACCTCCCCGAAGAAGGCGAAGAACATCCCTGACCGCCCTGACTTGGAGAGCTGGTTCTCACCCCCTTCCCCTGAGTGGGCCACTGTGAGGGTCATCCCTGAGGAGGAGATGGCCGAGCACAACCTTCTCGCTATCCGAGTCATGGTCACCAGCGATGCAAGCAGGTACTTTAAAATGCTAGTAAGCTTATAAGAAATGCATAAAAGCAGCTTGGTTTTCTCTGGAACACTGAGGAAAAATATAACAAATATAGTACTGAATGTATGTGCAACTCGGAGCGGGGGGGAGAAAAGGAAAACTGCTCAGAATAACAATTGTTCTTTACCGCAGCCATTAATCCCCCAGACACATGACTCACTTTGCAGGAAATCTTCAGACATTCACATCCCACACAGGGCCCTGAATCAGAGAGAAAAACATTGCCCTGGTCAGCTTGGGTTCAGCGCTCTGTGTACCAGTAAATAACGGTTTAGGGATTAGGGCAGTGGGTGTGTTGTGGTGAAAGGTGCATCCTGTGATGTGGTCACTCCACACCTTGGGCATTATCAGGCAGTTTGCACCTCTCTTGGGGCATTTGAGGGCCTGTCCACCCCTAAGAAAACTGAAATTTGAGGATCCTTGGGGAACTGTCAGTAGAAGCCTGATTTCTGCGTACAAATTAGAATATATTGGCTTCCTGGGTAGGATTCTGTGGGAATTCTTTCTGTCTAAAGATTAGATTGGTATCTCCCAAGTAAAGCAGTTTTCCTTACTGAGAACTAAAAAACGACAGGGGGAGAGGGAAAAAAGAAAAAAAAAAAGTGAAGCCAGCTGCTGCAAACACAGAGCTATTGCTCTGTAAGGAAGCTCATTCAAATTCTAGAGCAGCACCACCTATTCGTGGTGTTGCATATAGCTTGTAGAGAGCAACGCTTTTACAAAGGCAACTTTCTGCTGTTGCCTGCAGTGGTTCTAAACGGCATTTGTGCTGGGTGTTCCTCTGGGGAAGGATGAACCTCTCTGGGGTTCTTCTCCCATGGATGATGGAGAGCTTGGGGAAGGGTTTCCTACCTGTTTGACTGACGCCCCTGCGGAGTGTGTACTTGTATCCCTCACTAATACCCTCCGGCTCACAGTGCCCCCATGGCACATGGGCGGCGATGAAAGTCGGCTAATCCCTCCGATCTGAGGGATCAGCTCCCTTTCCCGCAGCTGGACGGCCAGGCCCCTGGTTCCCCGCCAGCAGCAGGATGCGGCACAAGGGGCATCTGTCACTGGCGTGGCTGGTGCCAGTGGCTGCGAGGTCAGCCTCCCGCTGCTGCGGCAGCTCGGGCACCATTCACCTTGTGCTGCTCCAGCAGGCCAGCCTCTGCCTAAAAAGGGGGGACGAGAGAAATTGCAAGTCACAAATGGCACTGCTGAGCTGGCTGCAGGGCACTCGGTGGGACAGGGAAAAAGACCAGCTTGGTGACACAGCTTTTGACTTCAGACTTCAGGTACTTGGGAATAATGACCACCTATCAAGCAGAGATCAGAAGAAAAAGCCTCCTCCTATAGTGCTTGCCTCCTTGCCAGCCAAAGAAAATAAACATTTTGCTCTTTAAAACAGAAATATATCAATCAATGTTAATGGTAGGACTTTTTCTTTTGTGTGGCACTCTGCCCAGTCTCAGTGTGGTATCTCTTCATCCACACAGGATCTCAACTATAAAAGAATTCATATATTTATATTTTATATATATATGTATGTTCAACACAGCTTGAAAGACACCTAAAAAGTATGTGTGAGTAGTGAAATTTAAGGCCACTCTGATTCAGCCTACCGAGAGCGCCATGTACCTTCCACCTTCACTGCCTGGCTGGCCCTAGCCTCCCAGCACTGCGGATTTGATCTGAGGAAAGCAGGCGTGCAGGACTGGTGGGTACTACCCACGGGGCATTTAGGCTGGATTTGTACAGTCTGCAGCCTTTTCTTTAGCTCTTCTTCCTCCTGCCTCCTGGGCTGTGCCTCGGGCTCTTATAATAAATTTTTACGTTTTACAAGGCAGTGCTTCATAAACACGAAATAGCTTTCTCCTGCCATGCCAACAGGACTACTCATGGTGTAAGCTCCTCTTTAAGTTAGAGCTATTAATCATCACAGTAAATCTATGAATTAGGTTAGCAGTATTGTTTGCATTAAAAATATGCTGAGTGGGATGGTAGCACACTTATTGATGGTGGTGGGAACAGAGTCACATCAGAAAGCCTGAAAGTGCCTTTTCCCTGCAGTCTGGCCTTTACAGATGAAAGAAAACCCATTATAATTGAAAAAGTGCTAATTACCACCTAAAAGAGTCATTCTCCTGCCCAGCAGCAAGGTCACAAAGTGTGTGCTGTTCACACGTGTTCGTGTGGCATATTTTTAATTACATTTAAGGAAGGGGATTCCAAAATCTGCCTCTGTGATCAACTCAGGTACCTCATTGTGCTCGCTCTGCCGTGGGCTGTCCCGGTGGCTCCCGGGAACAAGGAGAGTGAACACTTGCATTTTTGAAGGCTGCTCATGTAGTTTCACTCAGTCTTCTCCTCTCTAGACTAACACAATTTCCTCCAGCTTGCCTAGGTCCTGTTTGGTGGGTCTGTGGCCATCCTCACCCTCTCCTCTGGGCTCCTTCCTTGTCCTATATCGCAGCACCCCAAAGTGGGGTCAGGACTTTGGCTGAGGTGGGGGGTCAGGACCAAGCGCAGCCTCTTGCTGCAGTCCAAAACCTTCCCCGTGGCTCCATGAGGCGCCTAGTGCATGATAAGAAAAGATGGTAGTGCAATAACAAAAATACCCAAGTTTTGCAATAACAAAATACTTGAGTTTTACAGAGGTCTCGTCCAAGCCACTGATGCCAGCGCAGCGTTATCTGTCACCTCGGGGTTGAAACGGCTGATGCTGCATGATTTCCAGCATAGGTTCCGTGAAACTGCGGAAGGCGAGGACATCCCCCACCCCCTCAGCACTTCCTCACCTTCCTTGGCTTTATTTTCTGCCTGCAGTGCCAGTGCAGAGGCATCTGTGTTATGATGAAGTTCGCTTCACAGCTGGAGTGGGCTGCCCTGGACTTGGCCTCCTGCGAGTTCCCTACGGCATGTCTCTTATGTGCAAAAAATCTGGGGGGAAAAAAATTGAAAAGTGTAGAGTTTTGACCCTTGTGTCTTGCTTGTAGGCTGATTACAGCATTGCAAATGCTGCGATTTCCCTTTCTTCATCCCGGTACAGCCTTGTGGGCAGAAGGGCCCATCCCCGCTAACCGAGCCGTGTGGTGTCTCATCCCAAGCCTCCTTCGCTGCCAGTCTGATTCCAGGTGCTGAATATAACAGTTGCCGGTGTGAATCCAGGCAGCAGAAGTCCGATAGGAATGGGGATATCTCAGCTGTGTAGCACCTACTGCAAATTATTGTCCTGCAATAACGACAATGAAAAAAGCAAAATAAGGATGCCAGCTCTGGCTGCAAAACATCTATTTCTCTGCTGCCCGCATGGCTGTCAGGGCTGAAACTGGTGCTTGTTTCACTGAAGAGAAATGAATGTTGTACATCTTCTGATGTGTCCCACTTTCTTTCCATCTTGCCCTTTTTCCCTGTAGTTCTGAGCTGGAGTCTGATTTTAATGCCAACTCGATGAACTCGGAGGTGAGCAAAGGACAGACCTCGCTGCCAGAGCCCTCCACCTGCCCAAGCCCTGTCCGGAGGTGGGCATCGCTCGCCAAGAGCACCGTGATGCCAGAGGAAAACCCCAAAACATCAAAAGTTGCTGATGGTAAGCAGCTTCCCAACCCAGCAATGCTCCAGCAGCCTCTCCTGAGGGCTGAAGTCAGGGTTGGGAAGGGGGAGAGGTTTTGAAGTGGAGGCTGTTGCCTGTGATGTGGCCGGGTTGTACCTGTTAACAGTGTCCTTTGGGGGGGATTTCTGCCTTTTGGTTGCTGTAGCTGAAGCAGCATTTCCATGATGCAGGGTAACCTGGAGTAGTTGTGCCTCATGCTTTGCAGGGGTCGTATGAATGTTTTCCCACCAGTAAGAAGCTTGGACATTGTTAGTAGCCAACAGAGTATTTGCAGTTTTGCCTAAGCAAGGGTGGCGTTGGGAAGTACTAGAGAGCTTTGCTTAATTCAATTTGTATTTCTACCAGTAGCTGCCTAAAATTTTTGTACCCAGTGAAAGCATAAGGAGGAAAGGACGTAATTAGCATGGAGGTGGGGAGAGGTTTAGGAACAGCCTGCCTCCAAATGGAAACTCCTTTCTGGAGCTGGAGAAGGTCAGAACTAAAAGATGTCCTAAGAACAGCCAAAGAAATGGTTTTTCAGAAAATAGAAGGCCATCAGCATTCATGCCTTCCTGTCCCCCGCCACCCCCACATCCATATAGGCATTTTTAATCCAAACAGAAAGGAGGGGATTTCATACAGCAGTTTAAATTGACTCTTGAATAACAAAGCTCTTGTTTAGGGCAAAAAAGGGACAGGAGCAAACCCTAAAGTGGGCCCAGCAGCGTGAGACCCCATACAGTCACTGAAGGATTTTATCTTTTTTTCCTGCCCAATTTCATGTTCTCCCCCACCTCCGGCTGCTAAGGTCACCTTCCTCCCCACCAAGCCAGCTGGGTTAGCTAGGTCTTCGTGAGCAGCCTGTCTGTCAGCTCTGCTTCCTCACCCAGGTGCATCGTAGCATCCCTAAGGTGTGGGTTGTTTTTTTTTTTTACCCCTTCAGTCTGTCCCCTCGCCCGTCTGTCTGCTTTTCTGCTCGTGCCGACTTCCCCGAAAAGAGCCAGCGTTGGTTCGCGGGGGGGTGACCTGAGCTCTTCCCCCCGCGCCGCTCCCCGGCGAGCCCTGC